>NW_027452203.1:45000-49889 GCF_964194025.1 Convolutriloba macropyga
TAGGAAGAAGGAAGATCAAAATTCTGCAGAGAGTTTTATTCTATGTTGATCTATGCTGTGCGAAACCATGTCTACTGCCTTGCAATCAACTCATACTTTTGAGTTCTTCTCTAGCCAATAAGCACCGTAACATAATTCGGAGTGTACGGCAAACGGTGGTTGACATTTGGTGAAAATTCCAGTGTCGTGTTACGGCACTGGGAAAGAACTTGAACTTGTGCTCAGGCAACCAAGCAGCCAAGGTTGTGCGGTGTCTTGCTACAAATGTTCGGTTGTGTTCTAAATTAGCTGAAGTAAGCTGAAGAGAAAAGCGAGAAAAGCGCTCCCAAATGGCCTAACACTGGCAGCCAATCAGAGTGCGAGAAAAGCGCTCCCAAATGGCCTAACACTGGCAGCCAATCAGAGTGCGAGAAAAGCGCTCCCAAATGGCCTAACACTGGCAGCCAATCAGAGTGCGAGAAAAGCGCTCCCAAATGGCCTAACAGTGGCAGCCAATCAGAGTGCGAGAAAAGCGCTCCCAAATGGCCTAACAGTGGCAGCCAATCAGAGTGCGAGAAAAGCGCTCCCAATTGAGCTTGAGCTAGCTAGCTAGCTTGAGCTTGAGCTAGCTAGCTAGCTTGAGCTTGAGCTTGAGCTAGCTAGCTTGAGCTTGAGCTTGAGCTAGCTAGCTAGCTTGAGCTTGAGCTAGCTAGCTTGAGCTTGAGCTAGCTAGCTTGAGCTTGAGCTAGCTAGCAAGCTTGTGCTTGAGCTAGCTAGCTAGCTTGAGCTTGAGCTTGAGCTAGCTAGCTTGAGCTTGAGCTAGCTAGCTTGAGCTTGAGCTAGCTAGCTTGAGCTTGAGCTAGCTAGCAAGCTTGTGCTTGAGCTAGCTAGCTAGCTTGAGCTTGAGCTTGAGCTAGCTGGCTTGAGCTTGAGCTAGCTAGCTTGAGCTTGAGCTAGCTAGCTTGAGCTTGAGCTAGCTAGCTAGCTTGAACTTGAGCTAGCTAGCTAGCTTGAGCTTGAGCTAGCTAGCTAGCTTGAGCTTGAGCTAGCTAGCTAGCTTGAGCTTGAGCTTGAGCTAGCTAGCTTGAGCTTGAGCTTGAGCTAGCTAGCTAGCTGGAGCTTGAGCTAGCTAGCTTGAGCTTGAGCTAGCTAGCTTGAGCTTGAGCTAGCTAGCTAGCTTGAGCTTGAGCTAGCTAGCTAGCTTGAACTTGAGCTAGCTAGCTAGCTTGAGTTTGAGCTAGCTAGCTTGAGCTTGAGCTAGCTAGCTTGAGCTTGAGCTAGCTAGCTAGCTTGAACTTGAGCTAGCTAGCTAGCTTGAGCTTGAGCTAGCTAGCTAGCTTGAGCTTGAGCTAGCTAGCTAGCTTGAGCTTGAGCTTGAGCTAGCTAGCTTGAGCTTGAGCTTGAGCTAGCTAGCTAGCTTGAGCTTGAGCTAGCTAGCTTGAGCTTGAGCTAGCTAGCTTGAGCTTGAGCTAGCTAGCTAGCTTGAGCTTGAGCTAGCTAGCTAGCTTGAACTTGAGCTAGCTAGCTAGCTTGAGCTTGAGCTAGCTAGCTAGCTTGAGCTAGCTAGCTAGCTTGAGCTTGAGCTTGAGCTTGAGCTAGCTAGCTTGAGCTTGAGCTAGCTAGCTAGCTTGAGCTTGAGCTAGCTAGCCAGCTTGAGCTTGAGCTAGCTAGCTAGCTTGAGCTTGAGCTTGAGCTAGCTAGCTTGAGCTTGAGCTTGAGCTAGCTAGCTAGCTTGAGCTTGAGCTAGCTAGCTAGCTTGAGCTTGAGCTTGAGCTAGCTAGCTTGAGCTTGAGCTTGAGCTAGCTAGCTAGCTTGAGCTTGAGCTAGCTAGCTTGAGCTTGAGCTAGCTAGCTTGAGATTGAGCTAGCTAGCTAGCTTGTGCTTGAGCTAGCTAGCTAGCTTGAGCTTGAGCTTGAGCTAGCTGGCTTGAGCTTGAGCTAGCTAGCTTGAGCTTGAGCTAGCTAGCTTGAGCTTGAGCTAGCTAGCTAGCTTGAACTTGAGCTAGCTAGCTAGCTTGAGCTTGAGCTTGAGCTAGCTAGCTAGCTTGAGCTTGAGCTAGCTAGCTAGCTTGAGCTTGAGCTTGAGCTAGCTAGCTTGAGCTTGAGCTTGAGCTAGCTAGCTAGCTTGAGCTTGAGCTAGCTAGCTTGAGCTTGAGCTAGCTAGCTTGAGCTTGAGCTAGCTAGCTAGCTTGAGCTTGAGCTAGCTAGCTAGCTTGAACTTGAGCTAGCTAGCTAGCTTGAGCTTGAGCTAGCTAGCTAGCTTGAGCTAGCTAGCTAGCTTGAGCTTGAGCTTGAGCTTGAGCTAGCTAGCTTGAGCTTGAGCTAGCTAGCTAGCTTGAGCTTGAGCTAGCTAGCTAGCTTGAGCTTGAGCTAGCTAGCTAGCTTGAGCTTGAGCTTGAGCTAGCTAGCTTGAGCTTGAGCTTGAGCTAGCTAGCTAGCTTGAGCTTGAGCTAGCTAGCTTGAGCTTGAGCTAGCTAGCTTGAGCTTGAGCTAGCTAGCTAGCTTGAGCTTGAGCTAGCTAGCTAGCTTGAGCTTGAGCTAGCTGGCTTGAGCTTGAGCTAGATAGCTTGAGCTTGAGCTAGCTAGCTAGCTTGAGCTAGCTAGCTAGAGCTCGACCTATGAAAAGCTGCGCAAACACTTATTCTATAATAATTGCGAAAATTAAAAATTTCACAAGTGAAAAGCTGCATAAACAGTAATTCTATGTGTGGGGCATTATTAGGGGGAGGTGTCTTGTCAAAATATGGCTGGACTAAAGACCTCAACCCAGATAGGGTGGAAGGCCCTATGATCGGTCTGTTACTAATCGGTGACCGATAAAGACCTGACCAAGGCCTGTAGTAAGCTTGGTTAGGCATTACAGGAGATAACACTAAGACCGAGGGGTCTTAGAGAGCCCTCTAGCGGGGCGAATAGAGCTAGATCGAGCCTTGGGAAAGCTAGATCGAGCAGGACTGAAGCTAAAGGATAGACCGAGAGGTCTGTCTGGTCCTCCTAGAGAGGCCAAGAGAAAGTACGAGAAGCCCAACTAAAGCTTGATCGGGCCTTCAGCAAGCACGACCGAGCTGTACCGGAGCTAACACTAAGACCGAGGGGTCTTAGAGAGCCCTCTAGCGGGGCGAATAGAGCTAGATCGAGCCTTGGGAAAGCTAGATCGAGCAGGACTGAAGCTAAACGATAGACCGAGAGGTCTGTCTGGTCCTCCTAGAGAGGCCAAGAGAAAAAACGAGAAGCTAACTAAAGCTTGATCGGGCCTTCAGCAAGCACGACCGAGCTGTACCGGAGCTAACACTAAGACCGAGGGGTCTTAGAGAGCCCTCTAGCGGGGCGAATAGAGCTTGATCAAGCCTTGGGCAAGCTAGATCGAGCAGGACTGAAGCTAAGCAAGAGACCGAGAGGTCTGTCTGGTCCTCCTAGAGAGGCCAAGAGAAAGTACGAGAAGCCAACTAAAGCTTGATCGGGCCTTCAGCAAGCACGACCGAGCTGTACCGGAGCTAACACTAAGACCGAGGGGTCTTAGAGAGCCCTCTAGCGGGGCGAATAGAGCTAGATCGAGCCTTGGGAAAGCTAGATCGAGCAGGACTGAAGCTAAACGATAGACCGAGAGGTCTGTCTGGTCCTCCTAGAGAGGCCAAGAGAAAGTACGAGAAGCTAACTAAAGCTTGATCGCGCCTTCAGCAAGCACGATTGAGCAAGACCGGAGCTAACACTAAGACCGAAGTGTCTTAGAGAGCCCTCTGGTGGGGCGAATAGAGCTAGATCGAGCCTTGGGAAAGCTAGATCGAGTAAGATTGAAGCTGAAAGAGTGTCAGAGGAGCAAATGAACCTCCAAAAAGTGAAAATCAAATTTTAGAAAAAACACAAGTTAAATACTGCATGGACAGTATTTCTATGTGTGGGGCATTATTAGGGGGAGGTGTCTTGTCAAAATATGGCTGGACTAAAGACCTCAACCCGGATAGGGTGGAAGGCCCCATGATCGGTCTGTTACTAATCGGTGACCGATAAAGACCTGACCAAGGCCTGTAGTAAGCTTGGTTAGGCATTACAGGAGTTAACACTAAGACCGAGGGGTCTTAGAGAGCCCTCTAGCGGGGCGAATAGAGCTAGATCGAGCCTTGGGAAAGCTAGATCGAGCAGGACTGAAGCTAAGCAAGAGACCGAAAGGTCTGTCTGGTCCTCCTAGAGAGGCCAAGAGAAAGTACGAGAAGCTAACTAAAGCTTGATCAGGCCTTCAGCAAGCACGACCGAGCTGTACCGGAGCTAACACTAAGACCGAGGGGTCTTAGAGAGCCCTCTAGCAGGGCGAATAGATCTAGATCGAGCCTTGGGAAAGCTAGATCGAGCAGGACTGAAGCTAAAACGATAGACCGAGAGGTCTGTCTGGTCCTCCTAGAGAGGCCAAGAGAAAGTACGAGAAGCTAACTAAAGCTTGATCGGGCCTTCAGCAAGCACGACCGAGCTGTACCGGAGCTAACACTAAGACCGAGGGGTCTTAGAGAGCCCTCTAGCAGGGCGAATAGAGCTAGATCGAGCCTTGGGAAAGCTAGATCAAGCAGGGACTGAAGCTAAACGATAGACCGAGAGGTCTGTCTGGTCCTCCTAGAGAGGCCAAGAGAAAGTACGAGAATCTAACTAAAGCTTGATCGGGCCTTCAGCAAGCACGACCGAGCTGTACCGGAGCTAACACTAAGACCGAGGGGTCTTAGAGAGCCCTCTAGCAGGGCGAATAGAGCTAGATCGAGCCTTGGGAAAGCTAGATCGAGCAGGACTGAAGCTAAACGATAGACCGAGAGGTCTGTCTGGTCCTCCTAGAGAGGCCAAGAGGAAGTACGAGAAGCTAACTAAAGCTTGATCGCGCCTTCAGCAAGCACGATTGAGCAAGACCGGAGCTAACACTAAGACCGAAGT
>NW_027452204.1:0-29534 GCF_964194025.1 Convolutriloba macropyga
AATCAATTTTATTACAAATTATATAAAACAAATGGTATCGTAGTATCATATCACACCATTGATCACAATTTTATGCCATCTATCACAATATGCTGTTATCTCACGATATGCTACCCACCAGTATGCTATTCACTGACATGCTATTTACTAATAGACTATTCACTGATATTCTATTATCGAGTATGACTAAAAGTACCACTACTTTTATCTACTACTCCACACTCTGAGTAGCACTTCTCCAAACTTTGATAATCTACAACTAATAACCATTCGACAAATAACCATTCGACCGCTGACCAGTCGAACGATTAACCATTTGATCAGTAACAAAATAAGTACTCACCCAGTACTTACTTACTGCTCACAATGTATAACCTACATGTATGGCAAATGTTATTAATATCAACTGATATTCACACCATACCCGAACCATCTAATCTACACCATCAACTGATAGCACAACATCTAACATTTGTTTCTTTACATGTTTCATTAGTTCAGAGATAACTACATTTAACGATATTATAACTAACATGTATCTCAAACCTAAATAATTCAGCCACTCTTATATATTTCAGCCATGTAAGAACAAATGTAGTACACGTGTACGATTTGTGTTATCACCTAAATATAATTGGTGATCTATCACACATGGGCAACTCGTCAACAGAATTACTCTATGTAACTGTAATAATCACACTTTCATCACCTTGTCCCATGTGACCTATCACTTCTACAGATTCGTATAACCATTTACCATAATGGATAGACCATACATCAACAGTAATACCTACTGTAAAATCTGTAACATAACAATATTATACTTAAACTAATTCTCAAATGTTTGACCATCTCATATGCTTTAGCAATGGCGTCAAACATGGAGTATGAAGCCGACTCACCTCTGAGTTATGGCGTCGAAGAGGGCGAGTTGGGCTCCGCACGTTCCAGTCCTGGGACAATCCGTGAAAAATGCATCAGAATGTAGCACGCGAACGGATGACAATAACGAAACAATGACTACCATGAGAGTGCAAGCTGACAATTCCACACCTGTACAACAGAAAAAATTAACTCAAAAACAACTAACACCAATGGAAATTGCAGGCATCGTTGCAGAGTGTACCATAATTCCAAGAGCGTCGGACGTAAGAAAGAGTTTGAAATTATTTAGAACAAGAAAAAATCATCAATCTAACCAAACAGAACCTGAAATACAGAACACGAACACACCTAGCTACCAAAACGGTAGACTTGTAAAGAATCAGTCGAACCACATTGCAACATATGCATCACCACCGATGCCTATTCACCCACCCCCTGTTAGACCACCACCACCGGATGAGCACTTCACTGGTAACCATCATAGAGTGCAGCAACGTGTTCAGTAACGATGGTTTGAAAAGAATTCGGCACACATAAGACCGAACAATCTCAGATTTCCGTACGCGGTAACACCCCGCAACAATAACAAGAAGTCACTCTTCCACCAGTCAACAAACGAACAGTCACCAACAGAAACTGTTAGTGACACGATCTGGTTCACAAAATTATATCCACGCACTTTAACTAATCCTCACAGTCGCAAGTATAATCCACTATTATCATTCAGAAATTGGGCAAACATGCCATTCGAAACCAAGATGTACAACTTTGAAATAACACCATTACACAACCTGAAAGGCAGAGTTTCTGAGTTTTTTCTACCCCTTCCATCTGAAAAAACCAATACCGTAAAACGAATCATCAAGAATATAGGAAGAGACAAACTACACCAGGCCTCTTTCCCAATATTGAAACACTTTTACAGCTTGACCGAGCGATTCTTGTATGACTATAATTACGAGATCAAAAAACCTACTATTTGTACATTTGATCATCTCGTAGCAAAAGCGCCGCAGGACCTCACAGCTTATAGTGTTTTAGAACACGAGATATTCCAATTAAGCTTTAACTACTTACATCCGAAACCTAAAGATGTTCAGAACAATAATTACAGAGTACAAGAAACAAATTAATACACAATCTTCTTTACTACACTTTCTTTCGCGACAAAGCCCTTTACACGCAAAAGAGCTACATATATATTAATGACCAGTTAACATCACCTTATTTTCCTAATTATGGATACAAACTCCAATATAACTTCATGACAGGTACGTTGCGAAACTTTGACCCAATTAAAAAATATTACATATTGCAACCGAAATATGCGCCAGAACGACCATTAATAGTACCACTCGAAGCACTTGAACCGTGTGAAGAGTTCCACACATTTCACTTAGAAGGGACTTTTACCAACCAAACAATCCTCATCCGAGTAGAATTTCACGCTACACGATCGACAACCAATCTTGAAAAAGAAATACAAAAAACTGTCAAAGCATCGATCACAGAAATCAGCATCGACAACTTGACAGACATGATAGCTGATCTATTACCGAAGGACGAACATTTTGTAAACGAGTATAATCACTATAAAAACCGCTCTAACTATCCACATCAGGCAGAGGTTTTATAGGGGACAATTACTAACTATGCACTTTATAAATACATACTATTCATGTATAATGCCTTCAATTGGTGTTCAACATTAAGTACTTTAGTACAAAAATAATCAAACTATCCATTCGTGCTATTCATCAGCTCACTTCAATATTTGTAATATTAACATTTGTAATAGCTACTAAATTATCGCTAGCTACTCACTCATGCATACAGTAGATAATATATTCGACTACGATACCTTATCCATCACTTTGTTAAATGTATTCTTAAATCACCATTTAGAATTAATAATTAATCAAACTTTTTTATAACACACTATCCACAAAACTACAACTCTACCCCCTAACTGTACATGTATATATGAAAACGTTATTTATAGCTAGATACATGCAACTACAACATGTAATTTTGTAAGACGTAATTTTGCGTTAAATGGCGGACACTTCGACCCGGGTATAACGAAAAAGACAACTGGTTGTTCTGATTTCAGCGATGGCAAACTCTACGAGCCGTGGAACCAACTTGAACTGGGAAAAGTGAAGCAATATTTCCACGAGGATACGTTTGCAAAGGGTGCCTGGGTGGGCTATGCAAAAATTGTACGGACAATCGTAAACCACACCAACATAAGCTTGGGCAATTCCCATTGGCTGACAATGAACAACTTTTCACCAGTTCCAGACACTGATTTGCTGGAGGTTGCTCGTAATGACAGTCATTCATGCGCAACAATAGTTGAGAAGCACAGTGGATTGGTAGAAAGTGATTGTAAACAACCCCATATGGCTATGTGTGAAATTGATTTGTAGATAAAGAGAATTCAATAGATGTTTTGTATTTACTTAGTATAAATATCATCAACCTTTTTCAATCATGAAATCTTAATTCATATGACACCTCAAAAATTGAGACAAATTTGTTCGATTGTGTAAATAACTTAAGCTCCGCAGCGCAGTTTTTCATATTTCACATTTCGATTTTCATATTTTTCGATATACCGTCTTAAAGGTATTTCCTAATCCGTAATGGCAAGTTTTTTCGATTGAGGATTCAATGCTACAAATAGCTAAAGTTTTTTTAAAAAAAAGAATGAGCCGGGTCGAATGAATGCGAGAATTGCGGTTTTGGTGTTAACTGCGATGAATGCAGTGAAAAAAAACTTTCCACTCCAGAATTACAAATTTCAATTATTCGCATATTTTTACCGTATTCGATTTTTAAATAAACATTATAGGGATAGCGGGAGACAATCACTCCTAAAAATGCAATTCTTCAGTTTACAGTGAACAGTTTTTAGTTTACGCACTAGAGCCTGGTTTTGATTCGAATTCTGAACGTTGAAAGGAATTTGGAAACTAAGCAGGAGAAAGAGACGTTTTATCGAATCCAGGCTATTGAGGTGTGCATTTTTCCAGAAAAAATTGAAAAAAATATAATAACCACAGCTCTTACAAATTTCACGTTTTTATGGCTTTGATCGCTTTGAATTATTTGCACAAAAAATGGAGGTGGTATTTGCGCCAATCTAGCAGATAAATTATTCTAGCAGAGAGCTTTACAGTGCAATGCATAATTTCAAAATTTACGGAAAACAATTGATTTATGAAATTTGCGAATTGATCAGTATAGTCCGGCTCTCTTAGTGTTCTAAACAAAAACGTAGAACCAGATGATCAATTGTTTGAGCCTTAGAACGTAACCGTTGCTTTAGTTTTCTTGTACAGTAGTGTCTGGATGTCACTGACGTATCATTTCGCGTGTTTGTACCAAGTTCAAGGCTGCTTTTTTGTCCCCAACCATGTGTCCTTGGTTGTTTTTAAACAACAACTGGTTAATGTTTCAAGAAAATTAGCTTCACTATTACTTGGGCACTTAGATTTTCCTCCAACAACGAAAACCATTTTTCATCTCTTTTCCAGTCCTTGCGTCAGTTAAATTTCTGATACTTTTCTTCTTCCATCAGTTCTCCTGACACTTTTTGTTTCATGTTCATAATTGTTAATTTTCTCTCTTCCTTTTTTCCTTCATCTCCCCATTAACTGCTCGCATTTGTCCGGTCTTCAGTTTGCCGTTGGCCGCCTTTGACAAAAAGATTCTTATTTTGATGCTCTTGAGATTTGATAGCCAAATCAGTCACGCTAATGTCCACATCCTGTGTGATGTTGGTTCACTCTAATGACAACTTCAAAGCAATCCGCGGTAATGCGTGTCTACTTCTGCAATTGATCTCGCTGCACCAGATCCTCTGTTGGTTAACTCTTTTTCTTTCTCGTTCATCTTTTTTTCCGTATATCCTATTCATTTTTTCTCCAGTCTTTTCATCGATTTCTCTTTTGTTTTCTTTTCTCTAATTCTATTTTGCTATGGTTTCTCAAGAAATGGTTTCTCCTTCTGATGCCCATTTCGTGTGCAGCTTAATTTGTTCTTCAGTTTTGCTTTGGTAAAAACAACGGTGGTTTTATCGTCAATTTATCCAAGTAAACGTTGAAGATTTTTCAAAAGATGGTTCTGTCGAATGACAAATTTAGTGCTTTTCTGCACAAACCGAGTTGATGGGTGTCTATTATAAGCCTGCCGTCGAGATAATTGTAGCTTCAAACCAAATGTTACGACATGCGGAGCCGCAAAGACCACAGACCTCGTTATCTTAATTAAATTTATTCAAAAACACTTGCAAGTTGATTGATAGTCTGTTGTTATGACCCTAACAAGAATAAATACACTTTTTGAAAAATTTTGAGCCAGCTGTTATTTAAGATATGAAAAGTCCTATACTGAGCCAATAAGGACAATTCTGTTTTATTTTCCAAATTTGTCCAATTCAATCGGCTGCTTAGTTACACAGCAGTTTTTAATAACGCACATCTACAACATGACCGATGTTTCGGTTTTTATCCTGCTGGTCCATACTATAATTACTTCAGTGAGGGGTGAATCGCTGGACCACATGTATAAATTGAGAGTTTGAACTCTTATTCTATTCTTGGATATAGTTAAACTGTTAACGGAAATTAAATGCAAATATGAATTTATAAGTTTAGATTAAATTGCGGCAACTGTGAACCGAGCATGGCGGGATAGCAGAATTCTAATGAGCGAGCTAAATAATGTTACGGTAGCACAATTTGAATTTGTTTTATTTTCTTCTGTAACTTAGATAGAAACTAAGAAACCTTAGATAGTGAGGTTTGAACTCACCTAAAATCCAATATTTAAGCTAAGAGTTGAATATTTCGTGCTAAGAGAACTCATGGTTACTAATTTGTTGCAAAAAATATAATTTAAGAGTTCCAAAGAGTTGACATTTGTGAAAAATGGAACGGCAAGGGAGTGTGTTTTAAATTGGAAATCGTTCGGGACCAAAAACTATTGGTGGTTGAGAGTGCTAGCTCCTTTTTTAATTGCAGACACGTGTTCTCAAAGTTCCCATTGGGTAGAGATAACGAAGCGACAGTGGTTTCAATAGTATTCTGATATTCTCAAGGTGGCGTGATATTATCACGTCATGATGGCATTCTGAATTCAAGGTTGTGATTTTAAGGCAATGGATTTTCAGAACTACTTAGTAGTTTGTCCAATTGATATAATGGACTTTGTTCAAACCAAGCTTGTGTGTCATGCAATATAACCCAATTCTGAAGCTGACAGCACTATTTTATTATGCTCATGTTACTGAGTGTATCACAATCATGTGGCGTGGTTTTACTTGCCTTGATGTTGTGTTTTTACGATGGTTTTTTGCTCTCTACCATGTGTCATAACAATCATATTAGTTCATAATAATAAATAGTCATGATAATTCTAATCTATAGGCACTTAGAAATTTCTTCAGGATATATCTGAGTTCGCCTATATTAGTTTACCTCGGCACTTTCATTTTTCGTCCATCATTTTCTCGTTTACCGGCTGCTGTCCTTATGTCAGTCCTGCTGTTTTTGTTTTGTCACATATTTCTGATTCTTAAATTGCCGTGGCATTAAAATTAGCGTCTTTTATTTTTGTCCAGACCTTTGTCCATATCATGAGCAGACAATTTTCATTAATTTAATTTTCAAACAACTGTTCATATTGTAGTTTATGCAATTCGAGCAAATAGGCACCTGTGATTATGCAAATATGCAAATATGATCTAATCAGACGTAATAAGCAGTAAGGATACAAAACTCTTTAACATCATAGCTGGCAAGGGCTTCTGAAAAAATTTTGCTCAGTACCAAGTATTTCTTATTGTCCCTAAAGGCGGAAATGATTGGATTTGTTACAGTCTGTCGCTATTCATAGCTTTAAAACGCTTCCTTCAATTACCTGTGCAAGTGATCTTTATGTTCAAATTTTCAATTATGTTTGATTGCAATTTGAATGGTCACGTCTTGTAGGATAAAAGGCACAAAAAAATCAAACTCACAACAAAAATGAACATTAATTATTAGCTGTAGCAATATTTGGGCAATTTTCATTAGAGTTCAATTAGGTGTGGAACTACATCTGTGATTGTATCTTCATATAGTGCAAAAGAGACTGTAAAAGTATCGATTTCATTAATTTGATTATACATATGAAGCGCGAATCAATCTGCTTTAAAAGCAGAAGTTATGCTGTATGGAGCTTTTTGGTACCAAAGTGTGATAAATTGCGGCTGCGATTCTCAATTCCAGATACGCGAGTATTAGAAAATTGTCCTGGCTGTTCTCAGTTTTTGAGGCGTAATGGGAGCATGACACAAATTTTCAGCAAACATCGTATGGAGTATCTCGTATGGAACAACTCCTTGACTCGATCAAAAACATTATATTTCAAAATTAATAATTTGAATTAATCGCAAATTTCCGTATGAAAAACTAACTTTTTTCCTAGGCAAGCTATAGCAAAAATTCTCTTTGTTTTAGACTTTATATACGCACGGGATACTCCATAACGAGTTTGGGTCGATTTGAACAACTCCTTGACCCAATCAAAAATACTATATTTCAAAGTTAATAATTTGAATTAATCGCAAATTTCCGTATGAAAAACTAACTTTTTTGCTAGGCAAGCTATAGCAAAAATTGTTTTTGTTTTAGACTCTATATTAACACGTGATACTCCATACGGTAGCATGCGGTAGCAAAAATTGAGTTTTCTTTTTTTTCTTCTGTAACTTAGATAAAAACTAAGAATCCTTAGATAGTGAGAATCCTCAGATCCAACATTTATATTAAATATTGAATAATTTGTGCTAAGGGAACTCTTGGTTACGAATATGTTGCAAAAATTATAAGTTAAGAGTACCAAAGAGTTGAGATTTGAACAAAGGGGAATGGTAAGGGAGCGTGTTTTAAATATGACGTCGTTAGAGAGCAAAAAGTATTTGTGGTTGAGAGTGCGAGCTCCTTTTTTTTTACTAGAAGACACGTGCTCTCAAAGTTCCCATTGTCTAAGGATATGCGACTGTGGTTTCAGTAGTTTTCTGATGTTTTGAAGGTGGTCTGATATTATCACGTCAAGATGGCATTCTGAAATCGAGTTTGTGATTTTGAAACAGTAGATATTAAGAAATACTTAGTAGTTTGTTCACTTAATATAATGAACTTTGTTCAAACCAAGCTTCTTTTTCACGCAATATAACCCAATTCTGAATCTGATGGCTCTAATTTTTTATGCTCATTTTACTGAGTGTATCACACTCATGTAGCTTGGTTTTAATTGCTTTGATGTTGTGTTTTTACGGTGGTTTTTTACTTTCTACTATGTGTCATAACAACCATATTAACTCATAAAAATAAATAGTAATAATAATTCT
This sequence comes from Convolutriloba macropyga, assembly GCF_964194025.1. NCBI lineage: Eukaryota > Metazoa > Xenacoelomorpha > Acoela > Convolutidae > Convolutriloba > Convolutriloba macropyga. The sequence continues at coordinate 8,288 of NW_027452204.1, forward strand.
AATCTGTACGCACTTAGAAATTTCTTCAGGATATTTCTGAATTCACTTACATTAGTTCAGCTCCGCACTTTAAATTTTCGTCCATCGTTTTCTCGTTTATCGGCTGCTGTCCCTATTTTTTTCACTTATTTTTGATTCTTAAATTGACGTGGCATCAAAATTAGCATCACTTAACATTGACCTCTGACTTAACTGCAAAGACCTTTGTCCAGATCATGAGCAGACAATTTTCAATAATTTAATTTTCAAACAACAGTCCATTTTGTAGTTTATGCAATTCGAGCAAATAAGCACCTGTGAGCACGCAAATATGATCTAATCAGACGTAATTAGCAGTAAGGATACAAAACTTGTTAACATCATAGCTGGCAAAGGCTTCTGAAAAAATTTTGCTCAGTACCATGTATTTCTAACTGTCCCTAAAGGCGGAAATGATTGGATTTGTTCCAGTCTGTCGCTATTCATAGCTTTAAAACGCTTCCTCCAATTACCTGTGCAAGTGATCTTTATGTTTAAGTTTTCAATTATGTTTGATTGCACTTTGAATGGTCAAATCTTTTAGGATGAAGGGCACAAAAAAATCATCAAACACAACAAAAATGAACAAAAATTATTAGCTGTAGCAATATTTGAGCAATATTTATCAGAATTCATTGAGGTTTAGAACTAAATCTGTGATCGTATTTTCATATAGTGCAAGAGAGACTGTACAAGTATCGATTTCATTAATTTGATGATACATATGAAGCGCGAATCAATCTGCTTTAAAAGCAGAAATTATGCTGTAAGGAGCTTTTTGGTACCAAAGTGTACAAAATTGCGGCTTCGATTCTCAATTCCAGATACGCGAGTATTAGAAAATTGTCCTGGCTGTTCTCAGTTTTTGAGGCGTAATGGGAGCATGGCACAAATTTTCAGCAAACATTATCAACTTGTGCATCAATTTGCAATGCAACATACATTCCAATGCAACATATATTCGTCGTGCACAAACATGGTGATACATTGAAACTACTGATTAGCAGATTTGTGAACTTTTTCAAGTATCGTTTGCTATTCTGTGTTGCCGAAGAATCCAGTGATTAATAAATGATTAATTTTAATTCTACACTTTCAGATATGATTCTGCTGCTCTCAGTTACTTTATCTTGCTTTCAAATAATTGGTGAGTGTTTCTAAAAGTGAGCTTTACAAGATCTGACGTTGATAATTTCTGATCTAAGACTCCGTTAACGATTTCATGGATGCTCTACTCATCGAAGAAAGCCACAACTCAACAGTAACTGCAAAAACATGGCAAAGAATCAGCCTGGACAACAATTTCATGTTCATTTTCATGCTTATTTTGTTTCGGAAAGATTTTTTCTTCTAATAATCACATGATGAAATAAGATACTTTATCCAAACACTCTAAAGTTGAAATGACACAATTGCTCTGACCCTACCATCATCTTCTCGATATATTCTTGCAGACAACATCAAATTTAGCATATTTTGGAGTAACCCGCATGATCGTGCTTGAGAACAATTTTTTGTTCCAAAAGACGCTTCAAGAATCAAACAAAAGTTACGATGCAAAAAAAATCGGAGTGTTGTCTCAACAACTGAAACTATCGGCACTATTCGACACGACTTTCTTGAAAAATTTAATTGAAAATTTTTATCTGTCTCTAACTGTCCTTTTTACTTTGTTTTTTTAGTTATATGCAGATCCCAAAACAAGAAAAGTAAATTTTTGTGGAAAATTAGATGAGCCGTTATTCTGATGTTAGTAGATAGCTGATGGCTTTCATGACAATGAAAACGATTGTTTTCAAAAATAAAAAAATACTTTTGAACTTCGCTTTATGTTCTTTTTATTGCCTATTGGTTACCTAGTCGCGTTATTTACAGTTCATTTTTGACATCATTGGCGTCAAGGCGGGGCGCAAATGTACAAAAATCATTGTTTTTTTTGTAATTCGTTATGACTTCACTTGTTTTTTCGCAGAAAAACAATCCAATTTCGGATTTTTGTCATATGTGACGTTTTTTTTTTTGTAGACTTAAGACAAATTCTAATTATTTGAAAGTCTCAGTGGTTTCTTTTGTACGAATAAACAAAAACATTTCATTCTTCAATTCATAGATAATGGCTTTCTTGACTGTGAAAATAATATTTCCAAAAACGGTGTTGAAGCCGTCAGGCCGTACTTTCCCATCAAAATATGTTCAATTTTGCCAATAGTGTGTTATGGGACCTCTTTTTCGTGAGGTTATATAACCAGTAGACAAAAATTTTGCCTTTTTCTCTTTTTTTCTACTTGTTAGATAGTCTCATTAAAGAGAGGTCACAGCTCACATTATTGGCGCTATCGAACATATTTTGGTGGCAAAATATGGCCTGACGGCTTCAACATCGTTTTTTCCCAAGTTTTATTTGAATTTTTGTTTGTTTTCTCTATTTGTGGTTCTTTTTGTGACCGTATCAAAAATTAATTAATGACAGGTCCTAATGCTTTCCTAAAAAAATTTAAATTATCATGAAACCGTTGGATGTTTTCAGTTGAAATCTTATGGCTTTCATTATTTTGAAATAATTTAGAAATATAAGCGAATTTGTTAACTTTGCTGTTTCTGTTCTTTTTTTGTCTAATTGTTACCGTTACTTATAAATAACTGGTCCCATATCTTTTCTAGGGGAATACAAGTTTTTTTGTTTATTATAAGTTTTATCTGACGTATTTTGACTTTGTTATGTTTTTGCTGTTATGTTATGTTTTTGCTGAACTTTGTTATGTTCTTGACTCCCTTTCCTAATGATGACAGATCTCATCAATCTAATACGGCATCTTTCGTCCACTGAGTTGCTTGCTTTGGAGGCAATCTTTTTGTTCAAACACCATTTTTTGAAAAACACTTTAATTTTGGGGGCTTTCTATCTCTTCATTTGGTAGACCATTATGCCAAAAATTTGGATGAGCGGGGTTAGAACATTATGTGCGATCGCACCTTACTGAGTCTCCTTGTTTCATTATAAAATTAACACACAACTTTCAGGGTTTAATCAACCTCTAAAAACCAAATTATCAACACTAACAAACTTTATCATTGAGATAATTTTTTATACAGGTACGGATACTAAGCGAGCGGTCTCGCTAAGTTTTTCCCAAAAGATTTTCTCTCAACTTTTTGAATTTTCTTTAAAATTAATCCGCATGAAGAACTACTTTGAGTGTTCTCGATATTCAAAATTAAAAAATAACTAACTATATTTTTTGTATCTCCTCTGAAGGAATAAAAAAATCAGCTAACATTAATTTTTCTATGTTTGCTGGACTTACTGAAAAGGACTTAAAATTGACAAAACAAATAATAATGACATTAACTTTCCCTTTTGCCTTCATTTAGTAAAAATTCATTGAAAGTCGGTAAAAATTGCAAAGCTTTTTTCGTTTTCGTATTATAATAACACTATTGATTTAAAAGTTGATGGGTACAAAGCGTTTACACTCTGAGTAACAAAAACATAACAATATAAAAGCCGTCTGTGAAGAGAAGAAGGCGTGCAAAATCTTGACTTTACATACAAGATGATTTGACTTTGGGCGCTTTCAGATCATCTTAAACAGACTTTTCATGATAACTTTTATTATGTACTGAAATGAAAGATCCAAGATATGAGACATGAAAAGAACAGACTGGTTTGCTCATACCGCGACATTTTCCTTCTGAAAATATTGTTATCCCATTAAGGCGTTTCATCGGTTAGAATTGGTGAGAACTGTTGATCGATGGATGGATGATCTTTAAAAGAGTATTATTATCCATATACTGATTTGGACTATTGTTAAAAACCATTCCAAAATACCAGGGCCAATTTCACATTGAAGTTATGTCAATTTCAAATCAAGTTATGTCACATGTTTAGGAGCGGATTATGTGTATCTGGTAACGATAATGACTGCCCACGATAAAAATGCGGGCACCAAAGATGAAGTGGTTATTCAGGTCAATGACAACCCTGCAAGGATCAAATTAAACAGCAGCAACATGATGACAGACGAGATTCTCGGTTGGAATTAATTTAAGATCGCAAGTTTAAAGATTTTTAAATCTAAGCTAAAGTTTAAATCCAAGCAATTTTTTTAAACAAAAGGAGAATCAATTTCAGACTATGACACAGAAGGCATCTGATTACTCATGAATTTGAACCTTAATATCTGAAAGGCAGAGATTTTTCAAGAGTAGGAGCTTTGAAAAAAATTTCACATGAGTTCAAATTGTCCAACAATTTTTAGTGCGTTCATAATCAGAGTTTCATGCATTCGTGTCCCGATTTTCGATCCGTCATTTCTAGATTTTATGAATTAATTTCCAGGCTTATGTGAGTTCATGGCAAGACTTTAACGCGTTCATGTCTAAGCTTTCGTGTGTCTATAATCTAAATTTAGTCTGTTTACATCCAGTTTTGTGTCTAGACTTTTGTGAATTTATTTCCACTTTGTGTTCAAACGTTTTTGCTGTTATGTTTAGGTTTTCGTGCTTTCATCTCCAGATTTTCATGCATTCTTGTACACATTTTTGTGTGATAATTTTCAGGTTTGCGATAGTTCTATATTCAACTAATATGGACTTTTGTGCGCTCTTTAACACAATTTTGTGCATTCATCTCCATACGTTCATGCGTTCCTATCTAAACTTTAGTTCGTCAATGTCCATAGTTATGAGGGTTTAATGTGAGAATTGCGTTCGTTTGAGTTCAGGTGTTTGCGGTGCCACGTGCAAGTTGTTGTTCATTGTCGTCCATATTTGTGAGCACACGTAATCAGAGGTTCCCCAGGTCGAAGTGTGCGCTCGAAATCGTCCTGGTACAGACCAATTCAAACGCACGCCACACTTTTTTGCGCTAGAAATTACAGGGTCTGGAAGGTGGAACGAGCCTACTTATGTCTGATCAAGGGCGGATTCGAGACTATTAATTTTGTTTGCTATGAACTACTCCTTGACCCGATTGCAAATAGCTATCTTTAAAAATTTTACTCGCTTATTTCGTACGATATTAACGAGAGAACTAAATTTTTTCTAGACAGGATAGACAAAAAGTTCGTAGCTAGAATCCCCTTATAGAGTCAAACTTTGGGAATGGTACTCAAATGGTTTGAACAACTCTTTGACCCGATTGAGTCTTTCCATTTGTTTTCGTCACAATTTTCCGGTAATCACGTATACACCTTCAATAGTTCATAATATAAAATGCAGACACTATTCCATTTTAAAGTGTTTGCGAAAAATCAATATCAATTCAAACTGTCCTAAAATTTTTGTGCTTTCATAATAAGATTTCCGTTTTATGAAGTCCAGAAATTTGTGTATTCAAGCCCAAAATGCTTGCTTTCAACTTCATAACTATTATCTTTGTTGTCTGGTTTTTCTGGTTTTTTTTTCAGACACCATGCGTTTATGTCATATTTGTCCTGCGCTCCTGTTCAGACTGTGGTCTATTCATAATCAAAAATGTGAACGCTCTTGTCCAGTAATTCATGCTTGATATGTTCAAGTCAAGAATCTCGTGGTTTCAAAATCAGACTTTCATGCGTTCTTGTCCGGCCTTTTGAGCAATCATGTTCAGATTTTGACGAATTCATGTCCAGGCAGTAATGCTTGTATGCCGCAACTTCCATGCATTTATGGCCAGACGTTTAATCTTTCAGTTTCAGTCATTGACTTGCTCCCTTCTAGAATAGTGTGCTCACATAATAAGGTGTTGTGCGTTTCATGCATCTCTGTCCAAAATAATGTGCGTTCATAGTCAGAATTTTATGTTTTTGGTTCTGTGTTATCGTGCATTTATTTACAAATTCTCATGCATTCATTGTCTAGATTTTTAAGCCTTGTTCTCAGATTTTTTGTGCGTTCCTGTCTCGATTTTTGTGCATTCTTTACCAGATTTCTGTGCGTTCTTGTACAAAATGTTTGGCGTTCACGTTAATGCTGTCAATTTTGCATAAATTGAAAAGATGGAGAATCTTCCATTTTTTAACTTTTGCAAAAGATTAATATCAACTCAATTTTTCCGACAATTTTTTGAGTCTACATATCACATTTCAGTTTTTCAAGTCCAGACATTTGTGTATTTTAGTCTTCTTTAAGACTTCTTTAAAAATTCTTGCGTTCATCTTTATAATAATAGCTTTCTTGTCTGCTGTTTTCCACTTTACTCCAGACACCTTGCGTTTATGTCCCTTTTTGAGCTCATAATCAGAAACTTGTGCGCTCATGTCAAGAAATTCGTGTTCCATATGTTCACGTCCAAAATCTTGTGCTTTCATAATCAGAATTATAGGCTTTCTGGTCCGCCCTTTCAATCGTTCAAGTTTATGCCCCATTGTTTGTTTGACTGCTCTTTTATGCGTTCAATTTTAGAGAGTTATGAATCTCGATTTGTACAAACTCTTTTCCAGAATTCCATATGCGTTCATTTCCAAACTTTGCGGCGCTCACGTCCACAAAATTTTCTACTTAATAAGTTTGGCAAAAAATCAATATTAGTGCAAGTTATCCAACAGTTTTCGTGTGTTCATAATGAAACCTTCGTCTTTTCATGTCCTCTCGTGCAATCCTATGCGGACTTTGGTGCCTTTACGCCCACACTGTCGTGGAATCATGTGTAGAATTTTACACACTCATGCCCAGGTTTTTTGTACATGTTCATAGTATTATACGTTCTTTTTCAGACTTTCGTGCTTCCATGTTCACTTTTTTGTGCTCTATCTCCAAACTTCGGTGTGTTTGTGTCTAGACATTTAAGCTGCCAAGTACAGGTTTTCCAGTTCGTTTCAGGTTACTTTTTTATTCATCTTTACACTTTCTGCCTTGACAGAATTTTGTTTAATCATGTTCAGATTTTACTGTGATCAAGTCCAGATATCGGTGATTTTCAGACCTCGATGCATTTAGCAGAGTTTTGCACAGATTTTTTTGCAATCATATTCAGATTTTCCTGCATTCAAAATGAGAATTTCATTTGTTCATGTTCTGACGTTATTCTGATGTTAGTAGATAGCTGATGGCTTTCATGACAATGAAAACGATTGTTTTCAAAAATAAAAAAATACTTTTGAACTTCGCTTTATGTTCTTTTTATTGCCTATTGGTTACCTAGTCGCGTTATTTACAGTTCATTTTTGACATCATTGGCGTCAAGGCGGGGCGCAAATGTACAAAAATCATTGTTTTTTTTGTAATTCGTTATGACTTCACTTGTTTTTTCGCAGAAAAACAATCCAATTTCGGATTTTTGTCATATGTGACGTTTTTTTTGTAGACTTAAGACAAATTCTAATTATTTGAAAGTCTCAGTGGTTTCTTTTGTACGAATAAACAAAAACATTTCATTCTTCAATTCATAGATAATGGCTTTCTTGACTGTGAAAATAATATTTCCAAAAACGGTGTTGAAGCCGTCAGGCCGTACTTTCCCATCAAAATATGTTCAATTTTGCCAATAGTGTGTTATGGGACCTCTTTTTCGTGAGGTTATATAACCAGTAGACAAAAATTTTGCCTTTTTCTCTTTTTTTCTACTTGTTAGATAGTCTCATTAAAGAGAGGTCACAGCTCACATTATTGGCGCTATCGAACATATTTTGGTGGCAAAATATGGCCTGACGGCTTCAACATCGTTTTTTCCCAAGTTTTATTTGAATTTTTGTTTGTTTTCTCTATTTGTGGTTCTTTTTGTGACCGTATCAAAAATTAATTAATGACAGGTCCTAATGCTTTCCTAAAAAAATTTAAATTATCATGAAACCGTTGGATGTTTTCAGTTGAAATCTTATGGCTTTCATTATTTTGAAATAATTTAGAAATATAAGCGAATTTGTTAACTTTGCTGTTTCTGTTCTTTTTTTGTCTAATTGTTACCGTTACTTATAAATAACTGGTCCCATATCTTTTCTAGGGGAATACAAGTTTTTTTGTTTATTATAAGTTTTATCTGACGTATTTTGACTTTGTTATGTTTTTGCTGTTATGTTATGTTTTTGCTGAACTTTGTTATGTTCTTGACTCCCTTTCCTAATGATGACAGATCTCATCAATCTAATACGGCATCTTTCGTCCACTGAGTTGCTTGCTTTGGAGGCAATCTTTTTGTTCAAACACCATTTTTTGAAAAACACTTTAATTTTGGGGGCTTTCTATCTCTTCATTTGGTAGACCATTATGCCAAAAATTTGGATGAGCGGGGTTAGAACATTATGTGCGATCGCACCTTACTGAGTCTCCTTGTTTCATTATAAAATTAACACACAACTTTCAGGGTTTAATCAACCTCTAAAAACCAAATTATCAACACTAACAAACTTTATCATTGAGATAATTTTTTATACAGGTACGGATACTAAGCGAGCGGTCTCGCTAAGTTTTTCCCAAAAGATTTTCTCTCAACTTTTTGAATTTTCTTTAAAATTAATCCGCATGAAGAACTACTTTGAGTGTTCTCGATATTCAAAATTAAAAAATAACTAACTATATTTTTTGTATCTCCTCTGAAGGAATAAAAAAATCAGCTAACATTAATTTTTCTATGTTTGCTGGACTTACTGAAAAGGACTTAAAATTGACAAAACAAATAATAATGACATTAACTTTCCCTTTTGCCTTCATTTAGTAAAAATTCATTGAAAGTCGGTAAAAATTGCAAAGCTTTTTTCGTTTTCGTATTATAATAACACTATTGATTTAAAAGTTGATGGGTACAAAGCGTTTACACTCTGAGTAACAAAAACATAACAATATAAAAGCCGTCTGTGAAGAGAAGAAGGCGTGCAAAATCTTGACTTTACATACAAGATGATTTGACTTTGGGCGCTTCAGATCATCTTAAACAGACTTTTCATGATAACTTTTATTATGTACTGAAATGAAAGATCCAAGATATGAGACATGAAAAGAACAGACTGGTTTGCTCATACCGCGACATTTTCCTTCTGAAAATATTGTTATCCCATTAAGGCGTTTCATTGGTTAGAATTGGTGAGAACTGTTGATCGATGGATGATCTTTAAAAGAGTATTATTATCCATATACTGATTTGGACTATTGTTAAAAACCATTCCAAAATACCAGGGCCAATTTCACATTGAAGTTATGTCAATTTCAAATCAAGTTATGTCACATGTTTAGGAGCGGATTATGTGTATCTGGTAACGATAATGACTGCCCACGATAAAAATGCGGGCACCAAAGTTGAAGTGGTTATTCAGGTCAATGACAACCCTGCAAGGATCAAATTAAACAGCAGCAACATGATGACAGACGAGATTCTCGGTTGGAATTAATTTAAGATCGCAAGTTTAAAGATTTTTAAATCTAAGCTAAAGTTTAAATCCAAGCAATTTTTTTAAACAAAAGGAGAATCAATTTCAGACTATGACACAGAAGGCATCTGATTACTCATGAATTTGAACCTTAATATCTGAAAGGCAGAGATTTTTCAAGAGTAGGAGCTTTGAAAAAAATTTCACATGAGTTCAAATTGTCCAACAATTTTTAGTGCGTTCATAATCAGAGTTTCATGCATTCGTGTCCCGATTTTCGATCCGTCATTTCTAGATTTTATGAATTAATTTCCAGGCTTATGTGAGTTCATGGCAAGACTTTAACGCGTTCATGTCTAAGCTTTCGTGTGTCTATAATCTAAATTTAGTCTGTTTACATCCAGTTTTGTGTCTAGACTTTTGTGAATTTATTTCCACTTTGTGTTCAAACGTTTTTGCTGTTATGTTTAGGTTTTCGTGCTTTCATCTCCAGATTTTCATGCATTCTTGTACACATTTTTGTGTGATAATTTTCAGGTTTGCGATAGTTCTATATTCAACTAATATGGACTTTTGTGCGCTCTTTAACACAATTTTGTGCATTCATCTCCATACGTTCATGCGTTCCTATCTAAACTTTAGTTCGTCAATGTCCATAGTTATGAGGGTTTAATGTGAGAATTGCGTTCGTTTGAGTTCAGGTGTTTGCGGTGCCACGTGCAAGTTGTTGTTCATTGTCGTCCATATTTGTGAGCACACGTAATCAGAGGTTCCCCAGGTCGAAGTGTGCGCTCGAAATCGTCCTGGTACAGACCAATTCAAACGCACGCCACACTTTTTTGCGCTAGAAATTACAGGGTCTGGAAGGTGGAACGAGCCTACTTATGTCTGATCAAGGGCGGATTCGAGACTATTAATTTTGTTTGCTATGAACTACTCCTTGACCCGATTGCAAATAGCTATCTTTAAAAATTTTACTCGCTTATTTCGTACGATATTAACGAGAGAACTAAATTTTTTCTAGACAGGATAGACAAAAAGTTCGTAGCTAGAATCCCCTTATAGAGTCAAACTTTGGGAATGGTACTCAAATGGTTTGAACAACTCTTTGACCCGATTGAGTCTTTCCATTTGTTTTCGTCACAATTTTCCGGTAATCACGTATACACCTTCAATAGTTCATAATATAAAATGCAGACACTATTCCATTTTAAAGTGTTTGCGAAAAATCAATATCAATTCAAACTGTCCTAAAATTTTTGTGCTTTCATAATAAGATTTCCGTTTTATGAAGTCCAGAAATTTGTGTATTCAAGCCCAAAATGCTTGCTTTCAACTTCATAACTATTATCTTTGTTGTCTGGTTTTTCTGTTTTTTTTCCAGACACCATGCGTTTATGTCATATTTGTCCTGCGCTCCTGTTCAGACTGTGGTCTATTCATAATCAAAAATGTGAACGCTCTTGTCCAGTAATTCATGCTTGATATGTTCAAGTCAAGAATCTCGTGGTTTCAAAATCAGACTTTCATGCGTTCTTGTCCGGCCTTTTGAGCAATCATGTTCAGATTTTGACGAATTCATGTCCAGGCAGTAATGCTTGTATGCCGCAACTTCCATGCATTTATGGCCAGACGTTTAATCTTTCAGTTTCAGTCATTGACTTGCTCCCTTCTAGAATAGTGTGCTCACATAATAAGGTGTTGTGCGTTTCATGCATCTCTGTCCAAAATAATGTGCGTTCATAGTCAGAATTTTATGTTTTTGGTTCTGTGTTATCGTGCATTTATTTACAAATTCTCATGCATTCATTGTCTAGATTTTTAAGCCTTGTTCTCAGATTTTTTGTGCGTTCCTGTCTCGATTTTTGTGCATTCTTTACCAGATTTCTGTGCGTTCTTGTACAAAATGTTTGGCGTTCACGTTAATGCTGTCAATTTTGCATAAATTGAAAAGATGGAGAATCTTCCATTTTTTAACTTTTGCAAAAGATTAATATCAACTCAATTTTTCCGACAATTTTTTGAGTCTACATATCACATTTCAGTTTTTCAAGTCCAGACATTTGTGTATTTTAGTCTTCTTTAAGACTTCTTTAAAAATTCTTGCGTTCATCTTTATAATAATAGCTTTCTTGTCTGCTGTTTTCCACTTTACTCCAGACACCTTGCGTTTATGTCCCTTTTTGAGCTCATAATCAGAAACTTGTGCGCTCATGTCAAGAAATTCGTGTTCCATATGTTCACGTCCAAAATCTTGTGCTTTCATAATCAGAATTATAGGCTTTCTGGTCCGCCCTTTCAATCGTTCAAGTTTATGCCCCATTGTTTGTTTGACTGCTCTTTTATGCGTTCAATTTTAGAGAGTTATGAATCTCGATTTGTACAAACTCTTTTCCAGAATTCCATATGCGTTCATTTCCAAACTTTGCGGCGCTCACGTCCACAAAATTTTCTACTTAATAAGTTTGGCAAAAAATCAATATTAGTGCAAGTTATCCAACAGTTTTCGTGTGTTCATAATGAAACCTTCGTCTTTTCATGTCCTCTCGTGCAATCCTATGCGGACTTTGGTGCCTTTACGCCCACACTGTCGTGGAATCATGTGTAGAATTTTACACACTCATGCCCAGGTTTTTTGTACATGTTCATAGTATTATACGTTCTTTTTCAGACTTTCGTGCTTCCATGTTCACTTTTTTGTGCTCTATCTCCAAACTTCGGTGTGTTTGTGTCTAGACATTTAAGCTGCCAAGTACAGGTTTTCCAGTTCGTTTCAGGTTACTTTTTTATTCATCTTTACACTTTCTGCCTTGACAGAATTTTGTTTAATCATGTTCAGATTTTACTGTGATCAAGTCCAGATATCGGTGATTTTCAGACCTCGATGCATTTAGCAGAGTTTTGCACAGATTTTTTTGCAATCATATTCAGATTTTCCTGCATTCAAAATGAGAATTTCATTTGTTCATGTTCTGACGTTCATGGTTCCATGTCCAAAAGTCAATGATTTCATGTGCAGATTTTCGTGCTCTCGCTTCTAGTCTTTTAGTTGTTCCTAACCTAGAATTTAGAGATTTATTTACATTAGGAGCGTTGAAAATCACAACTTCAATTCAAACTGCAACAATTTTTTGTGCGTTCATAATCCGACTTTTGTGCATTCGAGTCAGGAATTCCGTGCGTTCATGTCCAGACTTCTGTGAGTACATTTTAAGACTTTTTTCGATTTGTAGTCAGACGTTTGTGCTGTCATGTCGAAGTTTGCGTGCTTTTATGCTCAGATTTCTATGCTTTCATGTCCAAATTTTATTGCGGTCACGTTCAGACTATCCTGTTTTCCTAATTGAACTTATCTGCGTTCTTGTCCAGATTTGCATTTGTTCATGTACAGATTTCTGTGCGTTCATATTCTCAATTTCCTGCGCTCATCAGACATTTGCGCACTCATGTCTATACCTTCCGGCCTTTATGTCCAGACTTTCGTGCTTTCATGTTCAGACTTGCTGACTTTCTTGTATTCACTTGACTTTCGTGACTTCTCTGCGTTTTTCAATGGTTCCAGACTATGTAATTTTTTATTCTTCTTTAGGCGACCAAGGTGGTGGTCGCAGACGAAAAAGTCATCCTCAGTGATGAGACGCTCATTTTCGTGTCGGACCTCAACTCGGTGCCCTAAAAAACATAGATTTGTTTGAAATTGTAGTTCCACTTTTCCAATATATTCTACAGATAAAAAGTTCAAATGAAGATTTTTGTTTATATTATTGATCGAAAATTTTTGCTTAATTGAAACAGCGATCTGAATTAAGTACAATTGTCTGACGGTACAGACGAAGAAGGTAGCGTGGATTTGTTCCAGTCTGGGGGTGTGGACACGTTTTCTATCACTTTGCCGGATGATTTCATAAACTCTGTGCAAATAACAAGACACGATGTGGAATATCTCAAATTTGTCTAATAATTGTCCCCCTTGTAAGAGTTCTTGGCAAAATTGGTAAAAATTGTAGGGTTAATGATCGTTCGGATTTAAGCGTTTTTTGTTATCATTTATTGGCAGATAAGTTTTGAGGACTTTATCGCTTCCCGGGTCGAGGCTTGGCGGTAAATTCTTTGCAAGAAATGCGGCGAATCGCGGTGAATTATTTATTTTCACCGCGTTCTCAGTTTTCTTACAAAAAAGAAACTTCCTTACACGGGTTCGAACCTCTTAACCTTACCTCCTGTATGACTGCAACTTCTTGTTCCACTGACGCACTCTTACTTACTTCTCTGATATTTCTTGTGAACTGAAATCTGATTCAGTATACGTTGGAAAGCAAAACGGGGATTTTTTGTAAGTAATGCGGTAAAATGCGGTGAATTATTATTCACTGCATTCACCGCAATCACATCATTTCTTACACTAATTTGCCAAGAAAGTCGATGCGGTGAATTTTTGTAAGAAATGCGGTGAGTTTCGCGGTGAATTTTTGTAAGATATGCGCCGCATTCAACGCTTTCACCCAAAAACCTCAATCCGGATTTGAGCATTTTTGACCCTTTTTGAACATTAACAAAAATTTTGACAGCAAATAACGTCGAGTGACCAGCAATATTTAGGGATTAAATTTTCCAATAGTTTATTGTAAAAGCACTAGTAAGAGACTGTCAAATCTAAAGTTTAAAAAACAATCAAAAACAATCGCACTCAAACTGCCCGGGTCGAGGTTTTGAGGCTAATAAGCACAAGTAAAATTATTTAAGATTGTCCATGAATGTGTGGAATTGCTGTTCAATTTGCGCTTTAGTAATTTTTTTTAATATCTTACATAGATTTGCGTTGATAAGCGTAGTCCATACAAAATTTTTAGCTGCGTTTAGCGTTGATCTTGCATAATTTTGCGTTAAATTTAGCGTTGATTTCGTATAACTTACGGTGGCAGAATGATTGAAGAGGCAAAAAAAACAGAACTCTCAACCTTGATTTTTTGCAAGATCTACTCTAAATTCAACGCAAAACTATGTAAGATCTACGCTTGAAAATTCAATTTTATGTAAGATCCACGCTTAGAAACAAAATTTACGTAAGATCTACGCTTAGAAACGCACTATTCAACGCATTATCCAAAAGAATTAAGCGAGAAAATTGCGGTGTTTTTTTTGTCAACGCTAGTGACGGCTTATATTACGTAATTTGACAAAACTCCTCGGCTGGGATATTCAAGGCAAAAAAGTAATAGATAATAAGGTACGAAATCTGTCAAAATTTATGACAATTTTTCTTGAGCACTACTTAGTCTAAATTTGTACTGTATTGACGTAATCAGATATCTTAATTTTGTTGTTCGTCTAAAGTAACGGACAAAAAGGACTCTTGTACAAATAAGCTATCCTTTTCAAAAAGAGCAATTAACAAATCTTTCAACCTCTAGTATAGGCTAAACGTGTCTCAGAAGGCCAAAACAATTTCATTAGAAAAATTGTAAAAATCAATAGAAAGAAAAATATCGTTAGTCAAATGTGGCCAATTCACAGAGATCAAGTCTTTTCAATCTTTCATGATAGTGCTGCAGGAGATAAAAATTGATCAACGAAATACATATTGTTAAGATACAAAGATTACATTCAAGAGAACACAATTCAAGGCATGAATGGCCAGTGCAACACGGAGAATTCCTAATGCGGCGCTCAGGAGAATTGTTAATTTGAAATGACTCAGAGTATATCATTGAAAAATCATATTTTAGTCATAGGTTGATGCACTTTTTATTGTGGTTTCATAGTATTTTATAAAAAATTTTCTTTGTACATCAAAAAAGGGCAATGCAGCATACGAGAACCATCGAGAGGCTTCTTTAAAATTATTAAATGAGAGGAACACAGCATATTTTGTGGAGCATTGCAGAAAGTTTTTCCATTGCTTTCTGTTACAATCACTTTATTTTCGAGAAGATGTATATAGAGCATAAACAACCAATTTACACACAAATTTGAAGTAGGGCAAAATAGTTCAATTGTGTAGGATAAAATCCATCACTTGGCAAAACCCGGTTAGACAAATTCCCAATTGGTTCTGCGTTTCTTATCGTGTATAATTTTTTCTTTATGTCAATCTTAAAAATTCTTTAAAAATTTTAATTCGGATTATGCGTTGTCTGTTTACGATTTTGCCGGACACTATTTCATTTACTACAAATTAAGAAAAACATTTAATCTGAAAGAATATTTATATCTCGCCACCAAGGAGTACATTTCAAATATCGACGTGTAATGAATGCAATAAAATTGGTAATAAAAAATGAAAGTGGTTCTCATCAAGAAAACCTGAACAAAGAGTGAAAAATTGAGGCAGTTTTAATTAAGATTTTGAGTTTTTCCAACAAAGGTGACATATTTTCGGTTTAGAAACGAAATATACATTGAAAAGTTTTTGTCCGATGCTATCTACAAAAAAAACTTTAGGCTCTATTCTAAATGATGGACAAATTTTTGTGCACTATGACATATAGATATCATCAGACACAGACCCGTGGAAGCTGAGAAGGATTGAAATTAGAAGTAGTGGACAAAAGTGGACTGTGGATTGTTATTGCTGGTTCTATGAGTATGGGGACCTTGGCTTTAACCCTAGAACCTTGAACTTCGATCCCCCTCGCTCAATATCTAATTTATGTTAACACACAAGGCAAAAAACTATGCACTGCTTTAAGAAGTTTATGTTGGGGACAGGAGGGTTTAGAGTGCAACCCGTATCCTGAGTGCGTGCGTGGTTGTTTGTCTGTGTGTGTGTGAGTGTGTGTGTGTGTGTGTACTTGCGTGCGCGTGAGTGTGGGCGTGTGTGCGTGTGTTTGAGTATGTGTGTGTGTGTGCGTGTGTGTGTGTGTGTACGGTGTTTATGTGTGGTTTGTCTGTAACGTGTTTGTGCATGTGTGGATATATGATAGAAAAGGTTCGAATTTTGCTCATAATTTTCATAGTCTCAAGGTGCTAAATTTATTGTTGTTTGTAACTGACTCCGATTAGAATGGTATAATTATGTATACGCTTTGTCATTTTTTAATACAAAAGCAATGTACATGATGCTTTTTACTGTTTTCTCGGGTCGAAGTTTTCCGCCCAGTAAGATTGCAAGAGTAGGGCTGCAATGTGAGGAGTTTTTATGAAATAGTAACTCAAAACTCCTACATCTTTTGGGCTGCAATGGGCTGCCAAGGGGGATAAAATGATATATGGGTGAGAGGGTAAAAGATAAGTTAGTCGCACTCTTACATCTTTTGGTCTGTGAAGGAGGGTAATATGATGTAAGTGTGAAGGGGTAAGGGAGATAAGACCCCAGAATTTTTCACATTTTATCCCTTGACATAATACCAAAAAAGGAAAAAGTGGGGGGGGGGGGGGTGAATTCAACTTTTACCCACTTACTCTTGCATAATTTTACCACCTTGACAGATGAAAAAAGATGTAAGAGTAGGGGTTAGTTTATCTTTTACGACCTCACTCTTAGATCATTTTGACCATTGGCAGCCCCATGAAGCCCAAAAGAAGTAAGAGTTTTGAGATGAATCTGCTTAAAGAATCCTCCTATTGCATCTCCACCCTTACACTTTTTTAAAACTGGCGCGGCCCGAGTCTTATATTATTTTACCCCCTTTTAAACAACTAGCCCACACTCTTATGTCACTTTACCCCCTTGTAATCTCTAATCTTGCATTGTGATATACCCCTTCTAGAAGACTGACAGAATTTTTGTACTTGCCACCTTTTGCACTCTCAAATGATTCACCTTAGCTTCCAGACCATCAATGTTTGTCCAAGTCCTCAAGGTTCATCTATTTGAAAATTATCTGTTGATATTATCCCCTCTGAACAAAATACCCCTCACTCCCACTTCTTTTTTCTACCTTGGCAACTTTGCAACCTCTGCAAATTTTACCAACTCACTCTTACACCTTTTTATATCATTTGGCAGCCCGACTTCTCAAAATTCCTTCCATTCCAGCCCAATTAAGCCCACATCTACATCATCATTTTGGCCAACGGCTGTAATTCCTTAAAAATCCTCCCAATGCAGCAGCTTGCAGCCCACTCTTACATCGTAGTTTTGGCCAGGGTAATACCTAAAATATCTTTACATTGCAGCCCAATATTACGTGGCAATTTGGCCAGGGGTAACTCCTCAAAAGTCCTTCCAATGCAGACCATTGCACCTCACTCTTTTATCTCAATTTTTGCCAGGGTGTATTTCCTCAAGAGTTCTCTCATTGCAGTCCATTCCTACATCGCACTTTTTGCCTGAGATAGTTCCTTAAAAGTCTTCACAACAAAGCCAAATTACTTCAACCGCAGACCAAATTATCCCCTCACTCTTCAATAAATTTACCCCACTAGACAAATTACCCACACTCTTTCAACAAAATGGTAGGTCTTCAGGGAGGATGTTTTTGTTCATTTGAAGGTGGAGTTTAATTTTTCAACAAAATCAAACTGCATATTTCAATAAACAACTGATTTTGTTTCGTGCAGAATCCGTTCCAAACTTAATTGTCGCATTTTCAAAATTTTGACTGCCATGAACCTCGCTATAGTTCTCAATGTGACGTAACCATAAAGGGTTTGTTGAAAAAAAAACTACTAATTAACGACGAATCGCTTCTGAGATCGTAAAATGCTATTAAAATGAGCAAGGTTCACGTTATAAGTGATAAAAATCCTACATTAACCTATTAATTTGGAACACTTTTAAGCGAGTAAAATAATTTCCTTGATCTGTAAAAAACCATAACTTATTGTTTCAAAAACAAGTTCAGAAACAAAGTGGAAAACAATTATAAAAGAAGCAGACTGCGGCTGTAAATTACTCCAATATTTAAAATCTTCTTGGAGCTGATTATGACGCGGACTTCCAGCGCAGTGGGAGAAAAGTGCGAATATTGGGAAAATCAGACCGGCAATATGCAAAACCCAAGGCTATAAATTCACGGTTAGCGCTATAATGGAAAACGTCGAATCTTTTCAAACGCGTTTTACAGTTTGAGGATTGAAAATCTTTTGTCATTTGTAATGCCCACTAATATAAATGTTGCAAATTATGAATTGATATTATCAACACTTTGTTATTCAGACTCGAAGCGGATTCTCAAACAATAGTGATTTTCGAGGTTCGAGAAACAAAATGGAGTTCCGCCCCTATTGCCAACATGGAGGCGTTATTTGCTTTCATTTTTTTTCAAATTTGTACAATTTTAGTACAAGAAGGCCAAAATATTGTGGTCTTGTTGTAGGATTGTGAATAAGAACAAGGATAACAACTATTACCTAATTCCCGTCTCTTGCCATTTACCGCGGATCCGACAATAATTCGATGAAATATGTAAAAGTGGGGTTAATCTACTTTTTACCACCTCACTCTTACATCATTTTGACACTTGCAAGCCCAATGAAGCCCAAAAGAATGTTGCAAATTAAAGTTGCAAATAGTTTTGCACAAAATTTTCAGCTGAATCTGCCTAAAAATCCTCCTATTGCAACTCCGCTCTTACACCATTTTAACCCCGGCGTAGCCCGACTCTTACACCATTTTAACACGTCTCAACCCCAGTTAGTCCACAATCTTATGTCACCTTACCCCCTTATAATCTTGCATTGTTTTAGCCCCCTTCTCGAAGACTGAAAACTTTTTGTACTCTCCACTTTTTTACTCTCATATGGTTCTTCTTAGCTTCCAGACTTTCAATGCTTGTCCAACAGTTCATCTATTTGAATAAGATCTGTCCGAACAATATACCCTCTCACTCTCACTTCGTATTACGACCTTGGAAGCTCATTTCTTTCAACATTTTAGCTCCTCTGAAAACATTAACCCCTCAATCCTAATTGAATTTACCCAACCCACCGCCCCTTGTCAGCCCACGTCTTACACAATTTTGCCACCTCTGCACAATTTAACCCCTCACTTTTACACCGTTTCACACCACTTGTCAGCCCGATTGCTCAAATGTCCTTCCAATCCAGCCCAATTAAGCCCAAATTTACATCACAATTTTGGCCAACGGCTGCAATTCCTTAAAATTCCTCCCAATGCAGCACCTTGCAGCTCACTCTTACATCGTAGTTTTGGCCAGGGTAATACCCAAAATATCTTAACATTGCAGCCCACGATTACGTGGCAATTTGGCCAGGGTGTAACTCCTCAAAAGTCCCTCCAATGCAGACCTTTGCACCTCACTCTTTTAACTCAATTTCCACAAGTTTGTATTTCCACAAGAGTCCTCCCATTGCAGTCCATTCTTACATCGCACCTTTTGCGTGCAAATCTTAAATTTCAATTCTGGCTGCGGCTTATTCCTCAGAACTTCTCCCATTGCAGCCCATTTCACTCCACTTTTCATCGCAAATTTTGACCAAGGGGTGTAATTCCTCGCAGTGCAGATCATTGCAGCCCGTTTTTTAGGCGTAATTTTGACCAGGGTTTGATATCTCAAACGTCCCACATATCAACCCACTCTGATATCGTAAATTTGACCAGGGGTAATTTCTCAAAGTGTCTCAAAATGCTGCCTACTGCAGCCCACTATTACACTACTACACTGCAGTTCTGGGCTGGGGGTGAATTTTCAAAAGTTCTTCCGTTGTAGCCCACTGCAGTCTACTCTAACTTCGCAATTTTTGAAAGATGGAGGGATAATTTCTCAAAATTCCTGCCATTACAGTCCATTGCAGCACATTGCAACCCACTCTTAAATCTCAATTTTTATTGAGGGGGAATAATTCTTCAAAACCCTTCCCATTGCAGCCCATTGCATTCCACTTTTACATCGCAATTTTTGCCAAATGGTGTAATTTCGTTGAAATTCCTCCCGTTTCAGCCCCTTGCAGCCCAATCTTACATCGTAAGTTTGGCCAGGCGTAATACATCAGATGTCTTTACATTGCAGCCCAGCCCAGTTTTTACGTCGCAATTTGCCCGGGGATAACTCCTCAAAAATTCTTCCATTGCAACTTACTCCTTTATCTAAGTTTCCGTCAGGGAGTAATTCCAAAAACACTCCTCCCAGTGCAGCCCATTGAAGTCCACTCTTAAATCGTACATCTAGCCAGGGGGTAATTGCTTTAAAATTTTCACATTATAGCCATATTATTTTGCCCCCAGGCCAATTACCCCCTCATTATTGCATCATTTTACCCCCATAAACAAATACCTCCACTCCTACAACAAAATGGGAGGACTTCAGAGGGGGCGTTATTCAATAAAAATTTCAAGGAATTAAGAAAACGCACAAACATCAATCGAATTATATGCCATGAAACTCAAACGTATAACATAGTAACTGTTTTGAAATTTTACACAGGAAAAAGATACTCTAATAAATGAACTGAAAGAGCATTTCTGGTTACACTGTTTGGAAAATCAACAGAATCAACAAAAATCTTTTTGCACTTTCAAATGAAATATTTTTTTTTTTTGAAAAACGAACTTTTCCCCAATTCATCCCTGTTTCAAGGATACAATGATAACAAGATACGAATCAATAAAGTTGTGATTATAAAAATATGACATTGTTAAACTTGATGAATATATATATATATATATATATATATATATATATAATATATATATATATATATATATATATATATATTTAAAAATCGGATTTATCTCACTAGTACTGAAAGCCCTCAATAATTTCTATTGAAACAGGTGTTTACATTTATTTCTTTTCAGTTTTTGCACTCAGGATGCATTAACCTACCATTGCATGAACACAATGAACCAAACTTTTTAACCCGGATTTTGGCCAAAAACAACTGGCCAATTTTGACATAAATATTTTGGCCTCGATTTTGACCATGCTGCAAAGCAAGAAAACACCACGATTCGAACCTAACGCTTTGTTCTGTATTGGTATATAAAAAAGAAAAAGTGTACCGGCCATTCAATGAAAAAATGTTAACCATGCATTGGCAAG
>NW_027452205.1:0-7500 GCF_964194025.1 Convolutriloba macropyga
ACTACTACTACTACTACTACTACTACTACTACTACTACTACTACTACTACTACACTACTACTACTACTACTACTACTACTACTACTACTACTACTACTACTACTACTACTACTACTACTACTACTACTACTACTACTACTACTACTACTACTACTACTATACTACTACTACTACTACTACTACTACTACTACTACTACTACTACTACTACTACTACTACTACTACTACTACTACTACTACTACTTACTACTACCTACTACTACTACTACTACTACTACTACTACTACTACTACTACTACTACTACTACTACTACTACTACTACTACTACTACTACTACTACTACTACTACTACTACTACTACTACTACTACTACTACTACTACTACTACTACTACTACTACTACTACTACTACTACTACTACTACTACTACTACTACTACTACTACTACTACTACTACTACTACTACTACTACTACTACTACTACTACTACTACTACTACTACTACTACTACTACTACTGTTTCAACACTTTAATTCCAAATATGAAATAAAGGCACGGTTGGCAACAAATACAAACAAAACAAGAAGAGTTATTTGTTTGGTTATTCTGTGAAGTGCTGTACGACGAAATTGTTGAAGGCATTCTTTGACCTGGTTGCTGCTTTCTCCTGCAATCTGGTGAACGATACTTTGTTTCGTACACAGTCTCCTTCGATTTGACTCATCCACGTTTTCCGTTGCCCCCCAGGAGCGCGTCTAGCATGGGCGTTTTGATCGGGCGGGTCCCAATCGAAGGCACTGCGGGCTAATCTTCCTGGTTCCATTCTCTGGATGTGTCCGTACCATTTTATCCGTTTGAGCATGATCATCGTGGATAGTTGGGGCATTCGGGATCTTGACATAATTTCTTCGTTCGTTGCTTTCTCCAGATATGACACACGTAGAATTCTCCGAATTCAACCACAGTGGAAACTCTCAAGTTTTCTCTCCATTAATTTCGAAAGAGTCCAAGTCTCTGAGCTGTACAGCACGGCTGATAAAACGAGTGCTTTGTACAAATTGCACTTGAGGTGCACGCTGAGCTGCATGCTCTTTCAGAGATTTTGGAAGTTAGCAAACCGTTGTCTACTTTCTGCAAGTTTGCAATTGACTTCCTGCAGGTCTCCATGCTTGAGGCTGACATATGATCCAAGATACTTGAACGCTTCTATGTTTTCAAACTCGTTTCCGAGAACATCTTGTACTTTGCAGGAAAACACGCGTGTGGCAACTGCTTTAGGTTTGCCACAGTATCTCGATTGGTGAACTTTTCGGCCATTGACTGTTTTGAACTTTCTTTCACACTTGTCACATGTAAGGCTCGCCTCTAGTTGCTCGAACTTTGACTTGTCGACGACACTCTTTGACAAACCGGCTTTGCAGAATCTTGTTTGGTGCACTTTGCGTCCGGTAACTGTACTGAATTGCCGCTGACAATTCTGACATCTTAAAGACTCTTGGTCAGCCACCACTGATCGACTCTCATTTTCTAGCGACTCTGAATCTGCTACCGCAGATTGTTGTTGTGAAGCTACCAACGCTGGCTTAGCCACCGCTAAGCTTTTCAATCTTAGCTTCCGGCCATCTTGTGTTTCGAACCAGCCCGCTTTCTTTTTCGTTCCAAGCAGCACCTCCGTGCTGATGGTTAGTCGTGACTGGCTAGATGTCTCTGCCAGGAGTCCTAGTTTGCCTTTATGTGTTCCAGTGAGTATCTCCACGTTCTGTTGGATACTAGGCACTGCAACAACACTTGGGCTGTCGCATTTTACGCCCATATTCTTTGTTTTGGCCACATTAATCTTCAGACCAGCGGCTTCCGCAAGGGCCTCGATTCAATGTAGGTTTTCTTGCACCTCACTGTCTGAGACCCCCACGAGAGCAACATCATCAGCAAAATCTAAGCCAGCCACCAATCTCCCAATGTCTAATCCTCCATGCACCGAGTTAGCCAAAATGTAGTTGATGACAAGGCCGAATAGGATTGGGGACCACACATCACCCTCCCTAACGCCCATTCTGACATCAAATAAGCGTCCTTTCCCACCTTCGGCTTTGACTCGACATTTGAATCCATCATAGCTGTTTCTTATGATGTTTATCACATTTTGCGGAAGACCATAGTGTTTCATTATCTGGTACATCTGCTCACGATCGACAGAATCGAATGCCGCTCGAAAGTCTATGAAACAAAAGCTAATATCCAATTGAAACGCCATTGATTTCTCTATTATTTGACGCAGGGCAAAGAGTTGATCGGCGCATCCTCTGCTTTTTCTGAAGCCGCACTGCTCTTCCCTTAAGACGCGATCCACTGAATCTTTGCATCGATTGAGAATAACGGAAGCGAACACTTTGCCTGGTACTGACAATAGAGAGATCCCTCGGTGGTTCGAACACTCTGACCTCTTTCCTTTACTCTTGTATAATGGGACAATTTCTGCTACCTTCCAGTCATCGGGCAGAACTTCCGTCGACCAACACTTATCTATGATGTCCCAGAGCCACTCGACAATACCCTTGTGTGCTTTCAACATCTCACAGGAAATGTTATCGGGTCCACTTGCCTTGCCATTCTTCAATCTGCGGACAGCTTCAAGCACTTCTTCAAATCGAATTGGGCTCAGGTTGTAGGTGTACCGATGCACTTGTCGATGCTGGAACCATGTACCACCTACGAGCAATTTGTGTGAAGTGCAAAATGATAACAATTTTTCCGAGTTTTCATTTTCTTCACCCATTCCAAACGGGCCTCTGCAGCTCATGATGTCATTCAACTGGTGTCCAGGCTCTGCATTGAGGTCACCGATGACACAAATACGCTCCCTATGTTTGAAGCTGGAAACTAGGTCTGAAAGTTGACTCCAAAACAAATCCTTCTCTTGGAGACTAGCTTCATTCGTAGGTGCGTAGCAGACAACAACAGCTATATTGGCTCTCCTCCGAGCCGCGAACTTGACGTAGCAAATACGTTCACTTAGAGCCACTTGTTCTACGATGCTGTTTATCAATGACTTCTTTACAGCAACGCCCACTCCTCCTTGTCTCGACTTTACACCAGACAACCACGAGTCAGACAGGTAGAGCTTGTGGTCTCCGAGATCAATTTCTTGCTCCTGCAATCTCGTCTCCTGCACTCCCAGAATATCCAACTTGTATTGCGCCAGATCCATTTTCAAAGCCTCTAAATATCCGGCTTGGGTCAGTGTTCTGACGTTTAAAGTTGCAATTCTGAGTTGGTTCCTCAAGAGATTCTTAGCACCCCTTACCCGGGACTCGGGGCCATGGTTGAATGTACTCATTGCTTTGGTGTTTGAAGGCTGAGATACGACTAGTTGCGCCACAAACTAGAAGACCAGTGCCTCGTTAGCTCGACCATGTGAGCGGAGAGCCGCAGCACATGACCTACCCCCAGGGGACACCACGCGGAGGTGAGGTTGGATTTTGTCCCCCACTACTACTACTACTACTACTACTACTACTACTACTACTACTACTACTACTACCACTACTACTACTACTACTGTTTCAACACTTTAATTCCAAATATGAAATAAAGGCACGGTTGGCAACAAATACAAATACAAATACAAATACAAACAAAACAAGAAGAGTTATTTGTTTGGTTATTCTGTGAAGTGCTGTACGACGAAATTGTTGAAGGCATTCTTTGACCCGGTTGCTGCTTTCTCCTGCAATCTGGTGAACGATACTTTGTTTCGTACACAGTCTCCTTCGATTTGACTCATCCACGTTTTCCGTTGCCCCCCAGGAGCGCGTCTGGCATGGGCGTATTGATCGGGCGGGTCCCAATCGAAGGCACTGCGGGCTAATCTTCCTGGTTCCATTCTCTGGATGTGACCGTACCATTTTATCCGTTTGAGCATGATCATCGTGGATAGTTGGGGCATTCGCGATCTTGACATAATTTCATCGTTCGTTGCTTTCTCCAGATATGACACACGTAGAATTCTCCGAAGACAACCACAGTGGAAACTCTCAAGTTTTCTCTCCATTAATTTCGAAAGAGTCCAAGTCTCTGAGCTGTACAGCACGGCTGATAAAACGAGTGCTTTGTACAAATTGCACTTGAGGTGCACGCTGAGCTGCTTGCTCTTCCAGAGATTTTGGAAGTTAGCAAACCGTTGTCTACCTTCTGCAAGTTTGCAATTGACTTCCTGGAGGTCTCCATGCTTGAGGCTGACATATGATCCGAGATACTTGAACGCTTCTATGTTTTCAAACTCGTTTCCGATAACATCTTGTACTTTGCAGGAAAACACGCGTGTGGCAGCTGCTTTAGGTTTGCCACAGTATCTCGATTGGTGAACTTTTCGGCCATTGACTGTTTTGAACTTCCTTTCACACTTGTCACAGGTGAGGCTCGCCTCTAGTTGCTCGAACTTTGACTTGTCGACGACATTCTTTGACGAACCGGCTTTGCAGAATCTTGTTTGGTGCACTTTGCGTCCGGTAACTGTACTGAATTGCCGCTGACAGTTCTGACATCTTAAAGACTCTTGATCAGCCACCGCTGACCCACTCTCATTTTCTAGCGACTCTAAATCCGCTACTGCAGATTGTTGTTGTGAAGCTACCAACGCTGGCTTAGCCTCCGCTAAGCTTTTCAATCTGAGCTTCCGGCCATCTTGTGTTTCGAACCAGCCCGCTTTCTTTTTCGTTCCCAGCAGCACCTCCGTGCCGATGGTTAGTCGTGACTGGCTAGATGTCTCTGCCAGGAGTCCTAGTTTGCCTTTATGTGTTCCAGTGAGTATCTCCACGTTCTGTTGGATACTAGGCACTGCAACAACATTTGGGTTGTCGCATTTTACGCCCATATTCTTTGTTTTGGCCACATTAATCTTCAGACCAGCGGCTTCCGCTAGGGCCTCGATTCGATGTAGGTTTTCTTGCACCTCACTGTCTGAGACCCCCACGAGAGCAACATCATCAGCAAAATCTAAGTCAGCCACCAATCTCCCAATGTCTAATCCTCCATGCACCGAGTTAGCTAAAATGTAGTTGATGACAAGGCCGAATAGGATTGGGGACCACACATCACCCTGCCTAACGCCTGTTCTGACATCAAATAAGCGTCCCTTCTCACCTTCGGCTTTGACTCGACATTTGAATCCATCATAGCTGTTTCTTATGATGTTTATCACTTTTTGCGGCAGACCATAGTGTTTCATTATCTGGTACATCTGCTCACGATCGACAGAATCGAATGCCGCTCGAAAGTCTATGAAACAAAAGCTAATATCCAATTGAAACGCCATTGATTTCTCTATTATTTGACGCAGGGCAAAGAGTTGATCGGCGCATCCTCTGCTTTTTCTGAAGCCACACTGCTCTTCCCTTAAGACGCGATCCACTGAATCTTTGCATCGATTGAGAGTAACGGAAGCGAACACTTTGCCTGGTACTGACAATAGAGAGATCCCTCGGTGGTTCGAACACTCTGACCTCTTTCCTTTACTCTTGTATAATGGGACAATTTCTGCTACCTTCCAGTCATCGGGCAGAACTTCCGTCGACCAACATTTATCTATGATGTCCCAGAGCCACTCGACAATACCCTTGTGTGCTTTCAACATCTCACAGGAAATGTTATCGGGTCCACTTGCCTTGCCATTCTTCAACCTGCGGACAGCTTCAAGCACTTCTTCAAATCGAATTGGGCTCAGGTCAATCGGCAAGCTTTCAGCTGCTTCTTCGGGATCCAATCTCGTACTGCAACTGAATGTTGAGGGATTCAGGAGTTGACTAAAATGTTCCGTCCAGCGTTCAAGTCGTTCCTCTTTCGTCCGTAAGTTGACGCCAGTGCTTGAAACTAATTTGGTCAACTGGGGCCTCCAGTTTCGGCAAATCTGCTGTGATGCCCCAAAAACCTCCTTTAAGTTGCCTCTGTCCGCGAAGCTCTGCACTTCTTGGCCTTTGCGTTCAAGCCATGCCCGTTTGTCTGCACGTAGAGCTTTTCTGACTTCCTTACAGCAGTTTGTGAACTCTAACAGCACCTCCGCGCTGCTGTGTTTCTTTAACTGTAGATCGGCTCGTTTCCGGATAAGTTCCAGAGAATCTGGAGAAATCCAAGGTTTGTTCATTCGCTTGTCCGGAAGGAGGCATTTCACTGCTGCTTGGTTCAGGGCTTTTCGAAAATTGTCCCAAGACTGCTCTGTATTCTCGAAATCGCCGCTCTTATCAAGATGTAACTTGACCTCCTGCGTGAATAAGTCACGCGTTGTTTCATCTTGCAGCTTTGCAGAACTGATTCTGGGCGTGAAGCATGACTTTTTAGACAAAAGTTTCATAGATACTTCCGCAATGACCAGTTCGTGATCGGTAATTGTGGTTTTCCCTCTTCTGGACCTCACATTCGTCAGACATCCTCTGTATCTCTCTGCAAACAGAATGTGATCCAGCATCTTTTTTCGACAACTCGGATCGGGAGGGTTGAAGGTGTACCGATGCACCTGTCGATGCTGGAACCATGTACCACCTACGAGCAATTTGTGTGAAGTGCAAAATGATAACAACTTTTCAGAGTTTTCATTTTCTTCACCCATTCCAAACGGGCCTCTGCAGCTCATGGTGTCATTCAACTGGTGTCCAGGCTCTGCATTGAGGTCACCGATGACACAAATACGCTCCCTATGTTTGAAACTGGAAACTAGGTCTGAAAGTTGACTCCAAAACAAATCCTTCTCTTGGAGACTAGCTTCATTCGTAGGTGCGTAGCAGACAACAACAGCTAGATTGGCTCTCCTCTGAGCCGCGAACTTGACGTAGCAAATACGTTCACTTAGAGCCACTTGTTCTACGATGCTGTTTATCAATGACTTCTTTACAGCAACGCCCACTCCTCCTTGTCTCGACTTTACACCAGACAACCACGAGTCAGACAGGTAGAGCTTGTGGTCTCCGAGATCAATTTCTTGCTCCTGCAATCTCGTCTCCTGCACTCCCAGAATATCCAACTTGTATCGCGCCAGATCCATTTTCAAAGCCTCTAGAGATCCGGCTTGGGTCAGTGTTCTGACGTTTAAAGTTGCAATTCTGAGTTGGTTCCTCGGGAGATTTTTAGCACCCCTTACCCGGGACTCGGGGCCATGGTTGATTGTACTCATTGCTTTGGTGTTTGAAGGCTGAGATACGACTAGTTGCGCCACTACTACTACTACTACTACTACTACTACTACTACTACTACTACTACTACTACTACTACTACTACTACTACTACTACTACTACTACTACTACTACTACTACTACTACTACTACTACTACTACTACTACTACTACTACTACTACTACTACTACTACTACTACTACTACTGTTTCAACACTTTAATTCCAAATATGAAATAAAGGCACGGTTGGCAACAAATACAAATACAAATACAAATACAAACAAAAGAAGAAGAGTTATTTGTTTGGTTATTCTGTGAAGTGCTGTACGACGGAA
>NW_027452205.1:12500-22549 GCF_964194025.1 Convolutriloba macropyga
TGAAACGCCATTGATTTCTCTATTATTTGACGCAGGGCAAAGAGTTGATCGGCGCATCCTCTGCTTTTTCTGAAGCCGCACTGCTCTTCCCTTAAGACGCGATCCACTGAATCTTTGCATCGATTGAGAGTAACGGAAGCGAACACTTTGCCTGGTACTGACAATAGAGAGATCCCTCGGTGGTTCGAACACTCTGACCTCTTTCCTTTACTCTTGTATAATGGGACAATTTCTGCTACCTTCCAGTCATCGGGCAGAACTTCCGTCGACCAACATTTATCTATGATGTCCCAGAGCCACTCGACAATACCCTTGTGTGCTTTCAACATCTCACAGGAAATGTTATCGGGTCCACTTGCCTTGCCATTCTTCAACCTGCGGACAGCTTCAAGCACTTCTTCAAATCGAATTGGGCTCAGGTCAATCGGCAAGCTTTCAGCTGCTTCTTCGGGATCCAATCTCGTACTGCAACTGAATGTTGAGGGATTCAGGAGTTGACTAAAATGTTCCGTCCAGCGTTCAAGTCGTTCCTCTTTCGTCCGTAAGTTGACGCCAGTGCTTGAAACTAATTTGGTCAACTGGGGCCTCCAGTTTCGGCAAATCTGCTGTGATGCCCCAAAAACCTCCTTTAAGTTGCCTCTGTCCGCGAAGCTCTGCACTTCTTGGCCTTTGCGTTCAAGCCATGCCCGTTTGTCTGCACGTAGAGCTTTTCTGACTTCCTTACAGCAGTTTGTGAACTCTAACAGCGCCTCCGCGCTGCTGTGTTTCTTTAACTGTAGATCGGCTCGTTTCCGGATAAGTTCCAGAGAATCTGGAGAAATCCAAGGTTTGTTCACTCGCTTGTCCGGAAGGAGGCATTTCACTGCTGCTTGGTTCAGGGCTTTTCGAAAATTGTCCCAAGACTGCTCTGTATTCTCGAAATCGCCGCTCTTATCAAGATGTAACTTGACCTCCTGCGTGAATAAGTCACGCGTTGTTTCATCTTGCAGCTTTGCAGAACTGATTTTGGGCGTGAAGCATGACTTTTTAGACAAAAGTTTCATAGATACTTCCGCAATGACCAGTTCGTGATCGGTAATTGTGGTTTTCCCTCTTCTGGACCTCACATTCGTCAGACATCCTCTGTATCTCTCTGCAAACAGAATGTGATCCAGCATCTTTTTTCGACAACTCGGATCGGGAGGGTTGAAGGTGTACCGATGCACTTGTCGATGCTGGAACCATGTACCACCTACGAGCAATTTGTGTGAAGTGCAAAATGATAACAACTTTTCAGAGTTTTCATTTTCTTCACCCATTCCAAACGGGCCTCTGCAGCTCATGGTGTCATTCAACTGGTGTCCAGGCTCTGCATTGAGGTCACCGATGACACAAATACGCTCCCTATGTTTGAAACTGGAAACTAGGTCTGAAAGTTGACTCCAAAACAAATCCTTCTCTTGGAGACTAGCTTCATTCGTAGGTGCGTAGCAGACAACAACAGCTAGATTGGCTCTCCTCTGAGCCGCGAACTTGACGTAGCAAATACGTTCACTTAGAGCCACTTGTTCTACGATGCTGTTTATCAATGACTTCTTTACAGCAACGCCCACTCCTCCTTGTCTCGACTTTACACCAGACAACCACGAGTCAGACAGGTAGAGCTTGTGGTCTCCGAGATCAATTTCTTGCTCCTGCAATCTCGTCTCCTGCACTCCCAGAATATCCAACTTGTATCGCGCCAGATCCATTTTCAAAGCCTCTAGAGATCCGGCTTGGGTCAGTGTTCTGACGTTTAAAGTTGCAATTCTGAGTTGGTTCCTCGGGAGATTCTTAGCACCCCTTACCCGGGACTCGGGGCCATGGTTGATTGTACTCATTGCTTTGGTGTTTGAAGGCTGAGATACGACTAGTTGCGCCACAAACTAGAAGACCAGTGCCTCGTTAGCTCGACCATGTGAGCGTAGAGCCGCAGCACATGACCTACCCCCAGGGGACACCACGTGGAGGTGAGGTTGGATTTTGTCCCCCACTACTACTACTACTACTACTACTACTACTACTACTACTACTACTACTACTACTACTACTACTACTACTACTACTACTACTACTACTACTACTACTACTACTACTACTACTACTACTACTACTACTACTACTACTACTACTACTACTACTACTACTACTACTACTACTACTACTACTACTACTACTACTACTACTACTACTACTACTACTACTACTACTACTACTACTACTACTACTACTACTACTACTACTACTACTACTACTACTACTACTACTACTACTACTACTACTACTACTACTACTACTACTACTACTACTACTACTACTACTACTACTACTACTACTACTACTACTACTACTACTACTACTACTACTACTACTACTACTACTACTACTACTACTACTACTACTACTACTACTACTACTACTACTACTACTACTACTACTACTACTACTACTACTACTACTACTACTACTACTACTACTACTACTACTACTACTACTACTACTACTACTACTACTACTACTACTACTACTACTACTACTACTACTCCTACTACTACTGATACAATACTTGAATTCCATTAAGAAATAAAGACACTATTACAAGACAATCAAATATGGATCTAAGGCAAGAATTTAAATTTAACAATCATTAAGTTAAATCAGCATGAAATTTTTAGTTAAACAAGAAACTTTTCGTTGACGAATTTGTTGAAGGCTGATCTCGAATTGCTATTAGCTCTTACTTGAACCACTGAAAAATTTTGTTTCTTTTGCTATCGTTTTGTACTTGATCTAGCCATGTCTTTCGCTGTCCTCCAACAGCTTTCACGGCACTTAGATAAAGCTCAGTGGGGTTCCATTCAAGAACTTTCCTTGATGTGGAAGATCCATCGGCGTAGGTTGTCCTTATATACACTATTGCAGCAATTGCACTCATTGAGGCATCAGATGACCTTGTCTGGAGGATCATCAAGTAGAACATGGATCGAAATACCTTCTTTTGCCATGATAGCCAACTTCAACATGATCTGCCAGCGGTCACATCTCAAGGGTGGTTCTAGTGTTGGTTTCTCCCAAAAGGTTCGATTCCAAGGAGTGCACGTTATTTGGTTGATGACTGCGCCATGTGATATCCCTGACCGTAGAGATACATATTTGAGCCACGAATCCACTTAGAAATTGTAGAGTGGAATTCGAAGTACGAATCCAAGCTGCTACTAATTTGTGGGATTACCACTTTTAGGTTTGCTTAGCAATTGAGCTACGAATGTAGCTGTATTTTATCTGACGTGGAAATCCTCCTCGAATCCAATGGGATTCTTTTTATTGGAAAACAGAGTAGATTAAGAGCAACTGAATTAAGTGATGAAGTTTGTGAGAGTGAAATATAATAAAAAGTGGGTGATGTGAACAAAACTTAAAAGATGACCTATTAGTCGGCGGCAAACTTAACATATGTGAATTATAAATTTTAGTCAGACAAGGGCAAACTTAAAGTAAAACTATCCTTAAACAACTGAACATGAACTTAATACGGTACAACCGTAAAACACAGAGCGTTCTACTGAACATCGGCTATGAAGTAGTTGTTATAGTGCTACATTGTTAGAGTGTGATGTATTTCTCCGATGCAAGTCCAATCTCTTATATGCAACCAATGTGTTTTGTGGCATCATTGAGGATGGACACAGCTCTCTGTCATCTGACGACAATTGTCCAGAAAAGCTGGAGAAGAAGGTCTTCACCAGGATCGTCTTGTCGTCCCTTGACATGACTGAAGAGTGCTGTTTTTGTGTTGTCTGATTGTACGGCTCTCCTCTGTGTGTACTTTTGAGTAATAGGCCCTGCCAGTTTCCAACCAAGCGGAGTGTTGATTACGTATGAGGTGCCAGTGAGTCCATTTGTGAACTTTCTAGGAAATTTTGCTGTGAATGCATTTGCTCCGGTCAGTATTCCTATCCGATTGCCCCTGAATGTTAGGGAACTTAAGTTCTGGAGGAGAGAATGGTCTCTGCGGATCTCATTCAACATTTAGATTTGAACTCCCTGCATCCGGAACTCCTCCATTGCTGTTGCCTACACCGGGATTCTGATCACAGGACAACTGTTGTACAAAGCTCCTATTCCGATGTTGACATCTGCTGTTTTAACCTAATGTTCACCATGAAATGAAGCTAGTGGTTTTATTATGTTTCTGAGCTGTTGAACTTGAAGTGCATCGGCAAACTTTTCTGTTATTTCTGCGTTGTCGCTGACACTGTGCGGCAGTGCGTAGGTTGCGATGCCGAGGTCTCTGTTGAAAAGTGTTTCTGGTATCGCCTGCAACTGTGTCTGAGGTCTGATCCAAGAAGTTTTCTGTTGGTTGCTGCATGTGTAGTGTTGTTGCGGAGTAATTGTGAGCTGTTGGTCTACAGTGCGCTGAATGTTATGCTGCTCCCTGTTGTTGTTCTGCGAGTTCATCTGACGAGAGTGAAAACCGTTTTTATTTCAGTTGCCTCTGTGTGAAGTGCTGCTGTTGGATCCACCCTGTCTGTTCTGGTTTCCATTTTGCTGTTTGTAGTTCAAACTCGTCTGCTGACTTTGGTTTTCATTATTAAAGTTGGTTTGACTGATTTGTTTGAATTCTGAAGATATTGATTTGTGGGATTTGATTCCAGTTCCCACTTCGTTGCTGCTACATTACATCTCTAGGGTCAGGATGCCAGTGCACCTGTCCAACATTCATCTAGCTGTTTTTGGAAGAGAGGTCCTTTGATTGAGCTCTGATTTAGTTAGGGCACATATTGAGCCTCCTTACACGACCCTGTTGTCAAACACCGACTTTTCCAAGTACCTGAGACATCGACCAAGTTTGTGGTTTTGTGAGCAGAGTCGACATGACACATCTGTTGGTCCCCGTATAGCCGAATTTTTGATGGTTGGTTCTCTGGTTTAGATGTGGGGAGATTTCAACGCACGCTTGTGCTTATGAGTCAATCCAATCAGCAAAGTGGGTAAAGTTATTTTGCAATAAAGCTTGGCTTCTTATGTGTCCATCCAATCTGATTATCGTGGTACCGTTCAGATCTCAAGACCTGCCATTTTATGGACAGATGAAGACTTCAGATCAACTTCGATGTTGTGAAATTTGAATATTTGTTCCAATTTGCTCAATAAAGATGAGGAATTCACACAAGTGTTTGGTAATTCTAACTTGGGTTTAGATGAATTCTCTAATTGATCCAGTTGTGCAGCGACAATATGCTGCGGTTTCCGAAACTTCCTGAGCAGTTCAGTCATGGCTTCATTGTAGAAATCCCCATTTTAGGATATCTACTTATCCAATCGCTTGCTTCATGTTTGGAGGTATGTCATTTTTTGGGCATCAGAGAGGCTACTGTTGTTGTGTTTGGTTTCATTGAAGAAAGTCCACCACTGATGTCATTTCAAAGGATCTCCTATGAGAAAATCATTTGACATCTTAGGCAAACTCAATGTGTTCGGGAACATCAGTGCTTGTTATTGCATCCAGTCTGGTGGATAACTCTCGGAAACTTGAGAAGCTACTGTACGGGTTGTTGTTATAGTGTCCATCAGGTCCGGAACAATAATCAAGTGATTTTTGTTTTTTTTTGGGATGTCCTCTGGCTCACCTTGGACCAGCATGGCTTTTGTTGTGAAAGGAACCTGGTTTTTGGGGTTGCCCTGCTCTGCTATCCTCACTCTCATGTCGGTTCTGTCCTTGAACATGGTTCTCTGTTCTCAATCGACTTAATTTTTGCACGCGTTGATCTGCACTAGGTGCCCAGAAAAACTCCTGTTCTTTTGATTCTCTTCAATGTTGAAAATGGTTGAGAATTATCAAGGTCTTCTGAGAAGGACGAGATAGCGAAATTAGTCTCCTGATTGTTGCGGCTTGCAAGCTGATGTTTCATTGCAGTAATGGCTAAAGGGCGCTGTTTCCTCTGTAGATTAGGAGAAACCGCTGCTGGTGTGTTAAAAGCGGATCACTTGCGTCCCTTCAGTGTGCTCTTGCTCTCTGTTTACATTTCAGCATGATTATGTTTCTTTCGGCAGATTCATTAGCATGTGCTATCAACTCTTCACTTGTTAGCTGCAGCTTCATGAGTTTACTGCAACGTCTGTCTAAAGGCCCGTTCTGTGAGCAGAATTTTTCCAATAATTTGCGCAGTATGCTCACAATTCGCTACAAATGCTTTGTTTCTTTAATGCGTTCCACTCTGTCATCTTTAGCTGAAATTGTTGCTTGAGGCAGTTCTCTGCTGCTATTGAAGCTTTGGACTTGCTTGACATATAAACCGTGTTCAAAAAATTTCCTATTTTATAAGGTTTATACCGCACTGTTACTGCAGAATGTTTCTTTTCAACGGCCCTACTCTTGATTTTGTTATGTTAAACCTACTATTAAGTTGAGGTTGGTCCTCACCTATTGCCTTCGGTTAACTTTTGTTCAAAAATGTTCTTCAATGTTTGTGCTGGTTTCTATCACTAATCAGTGATGTCTGATACAGATGTGATGCTTCACTAATCATAAATTGTGTACATTT
Organism: Convolutriloba macropyga; assembly: GCF_964194025.1. Lineage (NCBI taxonomy): Eukaryota > Metazoa > Xenacoelomorpha > Acoela > Convolutidae > Convolutriloba > Convolutriloba macropyga. Next base: position 19,064 of record NW_027452205.1, read on the forward strand.
AAATCTTTTGTTGGTGAAATTGGCACAAACTCAGATAAATGTGATGTTTATTCGTTTGCTTATTTGTTTTTGGGGCACGACAGAAAGAACCCTAACCTGTGGTGGCTAACTATTGATTATTTTACGTGTCATCGATTGTTTTCTAACTTATCATCTAACGATTTGAACCACGCTAGAACCGTATTAATGCTTACCGCTCAAACTAATAGTCAAAACTCAGCCAAATAACCCACAATCGTTTCAGGAATTATTCAGAGGTTCTTGCTCAATCACACCCGCAAATTTAACACAACGACGTTTAATTATGATAAACTGAGCCTCTTGCATAATAATACCAGAGAACTATTCCCCGCAATCAATTTTTAAATCGTTAACAGTTAGCAACTTCTGCGCTGCGCTGATCGTGTTGGCCGCTTTTATATGAGCCAAGAAAACAATTTCTTTGCTCAAAGAAAGTCACCGCCTTAATGGTTGACGTTTTCAGCCTTCTATACTGCTATTGACTGCTTTGTTTGCATGTCGTAATATCAATGCCGTAATACCAAGGCGTGTTAAGTACCAAGCGGTCTAATTAAATGTCAGTCAAGATGGTCGCCAATATAACATATTTTCAACTCCCTGATTTTTTAGGCTTAACGGATAATTTGTTTAAATACGGAACCTCCTGGGTTAGTCTCGAGTGCCGGTCAGTCTTTAATCTCTATGCGCGGTCACGCTGTGCGCTCGTAATTACCAAAATAAGTCGAAATGGTCGACAAATAGAATTATATCTAATTCTCTGCCAACTATGCATTTCCGGGTCTTTTGTGTACATAAGGCGGGTTAGGGGTACTGATTGCATTCACCCTAATTAGAAATAGACTCAAGCTTTATTAAACTCTACAATAACTAGCGTTCAAAGAAGTAAAAAAAATCAGCGAATTCGGAGTTTACCCCAAATTTATCAGTTTTGTGTACGGAAGGCGGGTTAGGGGTACTGATTGCATTCACCCTAATTAGAAATAGACTCAAGCTTTATTGCACTCTACAATAACTAGCGTTCATAGAAGTAAAAAAGATTTTAGATTTTAGAAGTAAAAGAGATTTTAGAACACACAGGCCTTGACGAATGGAACCAGGTTGCCTCAAGCGATAATCCGGAAGATGCCGGTACTCGTGGTATGTTCGCTGAGGTTTTGCAATCAAGTAGCTGGGTGATGGGTCCAGATTTCTTAAGAACCAAGGAATTCGCATTCAAACCAAGCACTGAAGTAGTAGAAACGATCAAACTTGGTGAAGTAATCAAACAAACGGTTGACACTAACACGTTGGCCGTATCCGCAACTAAGTCAACTAACGAACCGCCCCCGCAGTTAATCCCCTTCAATAAGTATAGTTCTTATCAAAAATTTCTGCGAATAACAGCATACATGATCCGGCTGTTACCCTCACATGAATGCTATCGTAATATCGATGGTTGTATATTAGATCCCACTGATCTTGACGAAGCCGAGCGTCATCTTCAGTATCTAGTTCAAGGCGAATAATCTTTTCCTTCCGAAAGAAAAGGTCTCCTGGAAAACAAGTCCGTTAAACGGAATAGCCTTATTGTCCCGTTTTCCCGCTTCGTCGGACCAAATGGTCTAATTCGATCAGCTGGCGGCATCAAACGGTTAGTCAAAGTTGATTTTGATGTAAAACGTTCTTGACGCACGACATATTTTGTAAAACTTTTTCTACGGCATACCCACGTAAAAAACCGCAATCAAGGCGTTGACTATCTGCGGGCTAAAGTAAAAGAAGGCTATGTCATCCTCAAATTACGATCATCATTGCATACGACTAAATCTAACTATGTTAAGTGCAGAATGCTCAGCGCTGCCACTATTCAACCCATCATGGCTGAACTCCCAGTCGAAAGACTCGCATACCAGTCTCTTCCCTTCACGAACACCGGGTTCGACTATTTCAGCCCGTTTTACGTTACTGTACGTATGACTACTGGGAAAAGGAGGGATTTCCTATTCATATTCTAACTACTCGTGCCGTTCATGTTGGAATCGTTCCATCCATGAGCGCCTGTTCGTGTATAATGGGAGTGGAGCGTTTCGTCTCCCGTCGGGGGTACACTAGCAATTGTTTGTACTGATAATGGTACTAATTTCGTTGGCGCGGAAAAAAACTGCGCGATGACATCGAAAAGTGGAACACCATCAACATCGCCATGGAACTTGCCCACAAAGGCATTAAATGGAGGTTCAACCCGCCCAGTGCGCCACACCAGGGTGGCATCTGGGAGAGGCTATTACGTAAATTCAAGCGCGTACTTTACACAATCCTTGGAACGTGTAGCTTCACAGATGATGTTTTAAGTACCACTTTTTGTCTGGTCGAACATGCACTTAATTCACGTCCGTTAACGCCCGTAAGCGCCAACCCCTCCAATTTAGGCGCATTGACACCTAATCACTTTCTTCTCGGTAACCCAGCACGTAGTCTTCCTTCCATCATTGGCGTAGATGAATTTGATCACCGTAAGCGTTATGCCCGCGCGCAGTCTTACGCTAACGCTATTTGGTCTCATTGTATCAAATAGTACGCACCGACACTGAACCGACCTTCTAATTGGCATACGCCTGCCGAGAATTACCTAAAGACTAGTGACTCGGTTTGGGTAGTTGAGGAGAGCAATCCTAGGGGATACTACCCTACTGCTCGGATCACTGAACTCCGTTACGGTTCAGACTGCGTCGCACGCTCCACCGCACGCTCTGGATCGCACGTTCACCCGCTTGTAAAATTGGTACCCATTCTCCCAACATCTTCTGGGCCGGAGGATGTTAACAAGTAAATGGATTTAAAGCGAGAGAATAATAAGCAATCAGAATTGAGCATTTATAATACGTTCTAATATACGTAGAAAGTTCTTAAACAGTTCGCATAACCTAATTTTATTGCGGTTCTTAAATAGAACCGCAATATGTACGGATTAAGATGGTTTTCGGCTTATTTTTTTAGGTTCTTTAGACGGTTGTTGACTGATTATGAACCGATTCTGGCGTCAATAACATTGGACAAAACACCAATAAAAAGAGCATCAAAAAAACCTTGCCGTCTAAACTCTCTCTAGCTGCTATGTTCGTTAATAAATCTTAACACCTTGCTTTATTGCCTCTGTAGAACTGACTCTATCGTTTATGAATTGAATCCTTAACGAAAGTGTGTTTTCACCTTTTTTTGGATATATTCTGTTTCTCAAAACGGAATAGATCCACACTTGGCTACTCACAGAAACAAGAGTAACCGTTGAGGTGGTTGGAAAAGGATATCTGACTTTTGAAACAATATCCAATTTGCAGTTTCAAAAAAATTGCACGTATATTTTCAAGGATTTGTGGGATCAACTTTCTGTTGTACAATTGAAGCTTCTTTTTTTCTGATCTTGTTTTCTTTGACATTCGACGTTATTTTCGATGTTTTAAGTACCACTTTTTGTCTGGTCGAACA
>NW_027452206.1:0-37650 GCF_964194025.1 Convolutriloba macropyga
TATCAACCAAGAACAGAAAGACTGCAAAAATTGACCCTTGTGGACCTCCACTGTTTACGTTCACGTATTTCGAAGTAGATTTTGAATTAACTACTATTCACTTCCTGCCTAAAAGATACGATTTGAAGAACAAGAAGAACTTTTCATCAAACGAATTTGAGACAGTTTGTGAATGATAGTTCTGAATATAATTGTGTCGAACACTTTTGCTATATCAAGGAAAACAGATAGTGGTTTCCTTGGCCTCTAGCTCACAATACAGTTTGTCGCAAAAAAATAAGGATTTGAGTTATAATTGATGCGGAGATCATGCTGTTCGTTGCAGATTTGTTTTTGAATCAGTTGTTTAATGTGTTTATAAACCAATTTTTTAAACATTATTGACAAAGATGTGAGCATCGCAATAGGTCGGTAGTTTTGATATCAATTTTGCTAGCACTCTTAAAATGAGGTCTTACATGGGATTGTTTTCCATATCTCTGGGAACTGGCATTTTAATTGAACAACTGAAAATGAATAAACTATGGTTTGTCAGGAATGGTGCTGCTGTTTTAGGGAACCTGGCGACATCCCATCAATCGAATTTGAACCAAATTTGATTTTAGAGATTTCTTCCAAAACTTCCTCTTTAAAAGGTGATATCATCCTAGCAATTTGATATATTCTTAGTTTTTGGTACTTCCAGTACCAAATCGTCCCGAATAAAAACGGATGCGAAATGATCGTTGAAAGCTTCCCTCAACGAAGCACTTTGTAATGAAGCATATATATATGATATATTTACATATATATTTATATATATATATATATATATATATATATATATATATATAGAGCAAAATAGACGCAAATATCAATGTATATTTATATTTATGTGTATATATGTAAAAAGATATATATATATATATATATATATATATATATATATATATACATATATACATATATTTATATATATAATTATATATATATATATAAATATATATATATATATATATATATACATATATATATATTCATACGTATTTATAGATCTACATATATTTATATATATATATATATATATATTTATATTTATATTATTTTATATATATATATATATATATATTTTTTATATATTTATGTATATATATATATATATATATATATAAATATATATATATATATATATATATATATATATATATATACATATATATATATATATATATATATATATATATTAAAGGGACAACCAAATTTAAATTTTGTTTTTCATCAAAATATCAATATACATCCTTATGATTGCTGACCACGTTATCGGAACTTGTGAACAATCATCCTTTCTAAGGAATTGAAGCATACTCCTAAAAAGACTTTTCCTCGAAACATGATTTGAGAAGAGCAAGACCTTTGTTAAAAGCTGAGTTTTTTTCAATTAACCAAAATCGAGCAAAAATATTTGGAACAGGCTGGAGTTAAGGATTTTTTTTCCAATACATTTAGAATAATTATTTTATGACTACATTTTGGGTACATTTCTACAATTTGGCAGCCGGATGAAGGTTTTGTAAAGAGGTCTCACGTTTTTGTGGTACTCTACGTACTTCCGGGCTCCAAAAATCCCATTGAAATTTTTACAAGATTTTTATCTGCTCCTTTTAAAAACTTTACATAGACTATGATTTCTTTTCCGATGTACCGTGACTCCAAATTACATTATATAGACAACAAAAAAAGGAGGCTGTTACAAATAAATAAATAAATGAACGATTTTTAGCCAATCAGAGTCGATTATTTAAATAAGAATTTAAATGCGTATAAAACGTTCTATTATACGTAGAAAATTAAACTTTGTATCGATTAAGCTGGTTTTCGGCTTAATATTTTTAGGTTATCTAAACATTTGTTGGATGAATATGAACTGATTTTGACGTCAAAAACATCAGACAAAAAACCTATTAAATGAACATCAAAAAAATCTTGCCGTCTAAGTTTCACTTGTTACGTTGATCGTTAATATATAGACGCTATACTTATACGTTGCTTACTGTTGAATACCTTTTGCTTTGTACTTGACAATATTTATACGTGTTGCCGATCTGTACGTTGCTGTATTTTGACTGAGCTATAGAATCGTGATGAATTGAATATCTTCGAACTTCAGTGTATTTACTGAGTTAACATTGGTGCAGCTCCTTACTTGAGCCGCCTTTAGTGTATACTTATTTAGCCTAATAGTTAGTGCTAGAAGTCTCTGACTATCCAACCATCATCTTCTGTTGCTGCGCGGCCACTGAATTTCTCAGTAGCTGGAAAGTTATCAGGACTTACTTCACATCTGGTGAAGGGAAGTCGCTCCCGTAGCCCACAAATCTTCAACAGAATGATCACAAAGGATACGGGCGTCGCGGAGTACCCCAACTATTACGACAGCTGGGACAATTGGCAGTTTGCGGGAGGCACTCAACAGGGAAATGTGAAGAAACGATTAGCTGGACATAATCCAGGCGGAAAACGAACTTGACATGGGATCCAGTAGTCTACAAGTGGACTCCCTCCACATATCCAAGTCCAATCGAAAACGATAATGCCAGCCATACTTCCGAGTACAAACCGATATATATAGAAAATAATAATAATAAATTAATCCCAACATGTTTTCAGCCATCTCGGTTTTGCTCCTGTTAGAGGAGGTTCAATTTTGATTCAGGTTTTCTAACGGATCCCATCCAGAAGGATAGCAGTAGTATCTAAATTTACACATTGATTCCAACTCAAAGAATTTTCTCATTTCTTTTGGAATGTTTTGAGATTCATCAGAGGCGTATACTAGGAAAGATTGTAGGTGAATGAAAGCGCATTGTTTTATTTAGCGACACGAACAAAAAAATTCTTCGCAAAGCTTCCGTTTCTTTTGGCTAGCATAAAGCAAGACTTTGCCATTGAACCTTTTTTTGAAATCGTGTAATTTGATCTCCCAGAATTCAAGTGGATTAAGAATAGTCTGTCGAAAAAGTATTTTGTTCAAAAGAGAGAAGGAGAATTTTGAGGACCAGCTTGCACCCAAAAACTTTGTTAATCAGACATAAAACATAGTCTGAAATAGAGAGATTCCATTTTCATTTATTGTATTTACATTTATATATATAAATTTATATATATATATATATATATATATAAATTATATATATATATATTTATATATATATATATGTTTTATATATATATATATACATATATATATATATATATATATTTATATATATGAATATTTATATATATATATATATATATATATAAATAAATGTATATATGTATATATAAATATATATAATTATACCATTATTATATATATATATATATATATATATATATATATATAGATTTTTATATATAATTATCTTTTTATATATAATAAATTAATAATAAATTAATAAGGTTATATTATTTTATTATGCATGTATAAAGGTTTTCTAACGGATTAAGGTTTTCTAACGGATCCCATCCAGAAGGATAGCAGTAGTATCTAAATTTACACATTGATTCCGACTCAAATAGTTTTCTCATTTCTTTTTGGAATGATTTTGAGATTCATCAGAGGCGTATACTAGGAAAGATTGTAGGTGAATGAAAGCGCATTGTTTTATTTAGCGACACGAACAAAAAATTCTTCGCAAAGCTTCCGTTTCTTTTGGCTAGCATAAAGCAAGACTTTGCCATTGGACCTTTTTTGAAATCGTGTAATTTGATCTCCCAGAAATCAAATGGATTCAGAATAGTCTGTCGAAAAAGTATTTTGTTCTGTCGAAAAGAACCAAATAACTGATCCATAGTAGAAAACTGGAAGTACATAACTTTTAACGAGAACAAACTTACATTCGTTTTTGTTTCAGCAGGTATAACTCATCGAATATGAGCTACGTTCGGGAGACTTTTTTACAATAACGTCAATGTGGAAGTCCCAAGAAAAGTTTTGAGAGATAATTTACGCCCAGATCTCTTATCGCATTGACCCGTTCAATCTGATTGTTCTCTTACTTGAAACAAGATTTATTGGTAGAGCTTTTGTAGAGCGCGATTGTGAAGAGAACTTTTTCATAAACTTGAACTTGAAATTTTTTTTTTACTACTCCACGTGATAGCACTAGCAATAACATTTTGTAAAATTGGTTGATTGGTATCTGAACCAACAATCTTTGTGTCGTCCTCGAATAAAAATTTTCATTCAAGAAAACTTCTGGTAAATTGGTAAATAATTTATATCAACCAAGAACAGAAAGACTGCAAAAATTGGCCCTTGTGGACCTCCACTGTTTACGTTCACGTATTTCGAAGTAGATTTTGAATTAACTACTATTCAATTCCTGCCTAAAAGATACGATTTGAAGAACAAGAAGAACTTTTTCATCAAACGAATTTGAGACAGTTTGTGAATGATAGTTCTGAATATAATTGTGTCGAACATTTTTGCTATATCAAGGAAAACAGATAGTGGTTTCTTGGCCTCTAGCTCATAATACAGTTTGTCGCAAAAATAAGGAATTGAGTTATAATTGATGCGGAGATCATGCTGTTCGTTGCAGATTTGTTTTTGAATCAGTTGTTTAATGTGTTTATAAACCAGTTTTTTAAACATTATTGACAAAGATGTGAGCATCGCAATAGGTCGGTAGTTTTGATATCAATTTTGCTAGCACTCTTAAAATGAGGTCTTACATGGATTGTTTTCCATATCTCTGGGAACTGGCATTTTAATCGAACAACTGAAAATGAATAAACTATGGTTTGTCAGGAATGGTGCTGCTGTTTTAGGGAACCTGGCGACATCCCATCAATCGAATTTGAACCAATTTGATTTTAGAGATTTTTTCCAAAGCTTCCTCTTTAAAGGTGATATCATCCAAGCAATTTGAAATATTCTTAGTTTATGGTACTTCCAGTACCAAATCGTCCCGAATAAAAACGGATGCGAAATGATCGTTGAAAGCTTCCCTCAACGAAGCACTTTGTAATGAAGCATATATATATGATATATTTACATATATATTTATATATATATATATATATATATAGAGAGAGAGAGAGAGAGAGAGCAAAATAGACGCAAATATCAATGTATATTTATATTTATGTGTATATATGTAAAAAGATATATTTAGATAAATATATATATATATATATATATATATATATATATTTATTTATATTTATATTATTTTATATATATATATATATATATATATATATATATATATTTTTATATATTTATGTATAAATATATATATATATATATATATATATATATATTTATATATATACATATACATATATATATATATATATATATATATATATATAAATATTAAAAGGACAACCAAATTTAAATTTTGTTTTTCATCAAATTATCAATATACATCCTTATGATTGCTGACCACGTTATCGGAACTTGTGAACAATCATCCTTTCTAAGGAATTGAAGCATACTCCTAAAAAAACTTTTCCTCGAAACATGATTTGAGAAGAGCAAGACTTTTGTTAAAAGCTGAGTTTTTTTCAATTAACCAAAATCGAGCAAAAATATTTGGACCAGGCTGGAGTTAAGGATTTTTTTTCCAATACATTTAGAATAATTATTTTATGACTACATTTTTGGGTACATTTCTACAATTTGGCAGCCGGATGAAAGTTTTGTAAAGAAGTCTCACGTTTTTGTGGTACTTCCGGGCTCCAAAAATCCCATTGAAATTTTTACAAGATTTTTATCTGCTGCTTTTAAAAACTTTACATAGACTATGATTTTTTTCCGATGTACCGTGACTCCAAATTACATTATATAGACAACAAAAAAGGAGGCTGTTACAAATAAATAAATAAATGAACGATTTTTAGCCAATCAGAGTCGATTATTTAAATAAGAATTTAAATGCGTATAAAACGTTCTATTATACGTAGAAAATTAAACTTTGTATCGATTAAGCTGGTTTTCGGCTTAATATTTTTAGGTTATCTAAACATTTGTTGGATGAATATGAACTGATTTTGACGTCAAAAACATCAGACAAAAAACCTATTAAATGAACATCAAAAAAATCTTGCCGTCTAAGTTTCACTTGTTACGTTGATTGTTAATATATAGACGCTATACTTATACGTTGCTTACTGTTGAATACCTTTTGCTTTGTACTTGACAATATTTATACGTGTTGCCGATTTGTACGTTGCTGTATTTTGACTGAGCTATAGATCGTGATGAATTGAATATCTTCGAACTTCAGTGTATTTACTGAGTTAACATTGGTGCCGCTCCTTACTTGAGCCGCCTTTAGCGTATACTTATTTAGCCTAATTGTTAGTGCTAGACGTCTCTGACTATCCAACCATCATCCTCTGTTGCTGCGCGGCCACTGAATTTCTCAGTAGCTGGAAAGTTATCAGGACTTACTTCGCAATCTGGTGAAGGAAGTCGCTCCCGTAGTCCTCAAATCTTCAACAGAATGATCACAAAGGATACGGGCGTCGCGGAGTACCGCAACTATTACGACAGCTGGGACAATTGGCAGTTTGCGGGAACCACTCAACATGGAAATGTGAAGAAACGGTTAGCTGACATAATCCAGGCGGAAAACGAACTTGACATGGGATCCAGTGGACTCCCTCCACATATCCAAGTCCAATCGAAAGAGGATAATGCCAGCCATACTTCCGAGTACAAACCGATGACGTCATTGAAGAAGGAGTGAGAGTGAAAATGTAAGACCGAACCTGTAATTTTTTCAGTATCATAATTCAATTTGGTATATAGATGTGATATTATATTTGAATTTAGACGGCAAGAAACCCAACCCGTTAATTTTTTTGGATAATGGGTTAGTAGATTTAAACGAATATTTATAGAAAACATTGGTAGGGGGGCCACAAAAATAATTTTGAGACTAAAACATCGATTTTGAAAATTTTTGGTAGATTTACCGAAAATTCAAAAAAAAAATGATACAGTTGGTTCGTATATCAAAAAATAACCTCTGATATAAAGGAAATTGAGAGAAAATAATGCTAAATTGTTCAATTTTGAAAATTTTTGGTCAATTTTGAGGCAATTCAAAAAAAAAATAGAAAATTGTTACCGAATATTGATAAACTGTATTTTCGAGCATAAAGTTGTCCAGTTTAGTGGACTGCCGTTGCGTTTTAAAGAAATTGCAAAAAATTGACCAAATATAGAAAAAATTGGAAAAAAGCACAAATTTTTGACAAGTTTGTCAAAAATCAATTTCTCCAACAGGAATGTTCGTTATTTGAGTGAATCTCAATACAAACAGAAAACTTGTGAAAAAAAAATTCACATCCTCCGGCCTAAAAAAAATATGAAATTCCATAATTTTTCTTGTCGCTCGTTCAATTACCGTATCGTCCACGTCACTTTTCTCATTTACTCTTAAAATTTTCATTTTCCGTTTTCACTAGCGTCGCTCTCCCAAAACGTTGCTTTTCGTTTTCATCCGCTTTTTTTCCGGATTTCGATGTTAAATGTCATATATGATGAAGTATGTTGTTGTTTTTGCTGTAGTATGTTGAGTATGCTAGTATGCTGGTTTGTTGTTTAGTTCTTACAGGTTTCCAGGGTGTGACTTAAGTTTATTCTGGAGTTACGGCTAGATTGTTCTTTGAATTTCCAACTTTACTAATTTACTAGCCCTCCTGTTGTAGTATATTGATTTTGCTGCTGTATGTTTTTGTGTACCTGTATGATTGCTAGTTGGTTTGGTCTTGTTGCCCTCTAGGGTGTGACTTAAGTTTATTCTCGAGTTACGGCTGGATTGTTTCTTGACCTCTCCGACTGTCATAGTCTACAAATTCACATTTGTTGTTTAATTAATTTATCTGTAGATTTTTTAATATCGCGAGTATTCTGAATGTTTGTTATGGTTTGGGTTTTGTTAGGATGTGACTTAAGTTTATTCTGCAGTTACGGCTAGTAAATTTCTTGACCTTTACATCCTTTTAGTGTACTACTGCATTGCCGTAAATTAGTTTGTCGTTAAATTTGTCGTTATAAACCCATTATGAACTATGTTAGAATGTCTTGCAGTATTTTCTCTCCTTCTTCCTAGGGTGTGCCTTAAGTTTGTTCTGGAGTTACGGCTAGGTTGTTTGCTTGAGTTTTTGCTGTGGTCTGCTAACATAGTTCTTTCAAACCTCATTTCCCGCCCGTTCTTTCCCCCCGTCCCGTTTCGTTGCGTTGCGCGTTTTTCACCCGCTTTCCCGCACGTCCCGTTTCCGTTCCGTTACGCACTGCTCGCTCGAATTCTCGTCTGTCCCGTTTCCGTCGCGTCGCAAGTTGCTCGCTCGACTTCCCGTCCGTAACGTCTCCGTTTCGTCACGCGTTGCCCGCTCGACTTCCCTGTGTCCTTTGCCTCCCTACGCGTTGAGCGCATAGCGTTCAGCGCTCCACTTCTGTTTTTGTCGGGCAGTGTGCTCGACGACCTTCTTTGCTCTTTGGGCGGTTTGTTTTACAGACTGTCCACAGTGTGCTGTGTTTGGTGTCTTTTGCGTTGGGTTTGTTTTGCGTGTATTAGGTTTGTTTGGAGTGTGCATAAAAAAGATAACCGTTTGCAGTGGTAGATTTGCTGATCTTTGGAAATAATAACCTCGTGATGTCTAATAATCTAATAATCTCGATTAAAAAGTCACAAAATGTTGTACGCTGCCAAGTCAAAGCGTGAAGCCGAATTGCATGCTATACTTGAAGATATCCTTCATTGTATAAATAGTCAAAGTAGGCGAGTGAAAGTTGATCGCCTAGTAACAAAGTGCAACGAAGCCTTTATGACTGTTGTAGACAAAAATGAGGACCTGATTGCATTTGCTGGAAAAACGGAGGATCCAAGTGCACTTGTTACTTCATTAGAGTCTTACTTGGAAGCAATGACAACTAAGAACGACAAGTTACTCACTTCAGCACGAAACTATATCAACTCCGCTGCTGAGTTCCAGGAACCAAGAGCTTCCATTCGTTATAGACTTCCCTCAATTATGACCTCGTCAAAAACATCTAGTCAGCGTAAACATGATTACGTAATTGCTAAAATGAAGCGCGAAGAAATTGAAAAACAGAATGAGGCAGCCATTCGCATTGCTAAACAGAAAAAGCAAATGGAATTAGATGAACTGGAGGAAAGCAACAGGAAACGGTTGGCAGAGGCAACTCTTCAAGAATTTGAATTGCTAGACGCCGTTTCTAAATGTAGCCAATCTGAAACAACTGCAAGTGCTAGGAGCTCAATGAGAAGTCAAAAGGCTGTCCAGGATTGGATCAACACCTCACTTGCTTTAAGTTTTCACAGTGAGGAGAAAACTAGTGAACCAGAGGTTACGATTGACCCTCCAGAATGTCCTAGCCACAACAACGGCAAAACAGTGGAAGATCAGAACACTGAAATTTTGAGGCACTCCATTCCAAAAAAATTTCGAGGCAATTACATTTTAAGCAATGAGACCTTGCAGCAACTCGATCCCTATTATACTCCACCTGGAAATTTTTTGGCTGCTGCTAACACACAGGCATTGTACCATGCGCATTTAAGAGCGCAAATAGATCAAACAGGCCAGCAAGGCATGGCGCTTCCAAGCATAACTAACCAAGGAACCGCGGGGCTTCTTCACCGCCTATTCAACAGCCCGTTCCACCACAGCCATTTGCACCGCAATTAAATCAAAATAATGCATCCGAGTTATTTCCCAACGCACAACTTCAAATTTCACAATCCAGGGGACCTGATACATCAAGTCTACCCAAGAATAATTCGACCCAGCAAATATGCTCCCGACAACAAATTAATTTTGTCCCCCGAGCACCAAACGCCACTCTTCCTCTTTTTCCGGCAACAAATCATCCAGTGCCCGCAATAAACGTACCCTTGCACCCAAGCGCCCCACCAAGTCCAAACACACAACAGCACAACTCCGAACCCGCTCGTCCTAATGACTTACCCAATCATAACCCAGTCTTCGCACCTAACCTCACTGCCCCCATTCCAAACGCCCCTTTGATTAATCAGCCTTTTGTCAACAAATCTTTTCAGAATAATAATAACCGAGTACACAAAGCTGTACGTTCCGTTGGTCCTCCTGTCGCAAAAATGCTCAATATCCCTCGTGGCTAAAAAATTTTGTGCCAATAATGAGTCATTGGCGGTTTCCACAGCACAGACCGTCAATAGTCAATCAGGACACAAACACCGTGAATAGTCTGCCTCCAAATGTACAGACTCATATCGCACCCTCAAGCACTTATGTTCCACTACGATTATATCAGAATTCGCCCCCTTTGATAGATATGCAATCACCATAAGGTGCACAGCAGGAAAACCTGATCGCGACTACTAGCAACGTTGTACCTGGTCTAGCAACTCCGCTTTTTCAGCCAACATACCCCGATATTGCGCCCACTCCGTTGAGTTGGAGTGGTCCGCAGGTGTCTGCACCTGCCCCTCCGATACCAGACAAAGCGTCATTGATTAGGGAACTGGCTGATGCGATACCAAACATGAAAGAGTCGTGGTCGCTCGTTACGCTTAAGAAGCACTGGGTTAAGCCTACCCTCCTTGACTTTAACGATTGGCCTAAAGAAAAGGCTGAAGCCCATGATCTTATGAAACAAAGCGCAACCAAGGCAAAACCTGAAGAGAACAGCACTTCAGTAACCAAGACCAAAACAGCCTCAAAAGTGTTTGCATCGAATTCACAACAAAGGGAAACAAAGAAGCAAACGCCATCTTCATCCGCAAACACTTGCTCTCGTTGCATTGTATGCTAAGGTAACCACCGGCTATGAGAGTGTCGAGTTTTCAAAGAAAAGACCCCAACCCAGAGAGCTAAGTTGGTGGCCGATAATAAACTTTGCTTTTCGTGCTAACATGATGGGCACACATTCCGCCAGTGTCCTCAACCAAGAAAGTGCCGAGCAGAAGGGTGCAATAGTTCGCATAACACACTATTGCATGGAGCAGATAGGGTTTTCCCAGCAAAACAGTCAACAAATTCCAATACCATTCAGCCTCCTGGCAACATAGTTCAAAGTAAAGCAACTTCTAGTCAACTTCAGCCTAATAAGACCACAACAATGTCATCTGTTACTGATGTTAAGGGGCTCCTTCAGGTGACTGAATTGCAGTTGTTCAGATCCTCCGGTTTAGATACCAAGGCTTTAGTTTTGTGTGATACCGCCTGCAGTAACTCTTGGGTGAACGGTAGTCTCGCAGATAGACTCGGTTTGCACGGTAAAGCACTAAAGCTAACTGTCAAGGGTAATAATACCGAAGAAGTAGTTGACACTAGGATTGTTGAAGTTACTGTGAAAGCAAGAGAACATCAAGATTTCGAAAAATTTACCATCAACCCTTTAGTTAAGGAGAGACTGAACGTCGGCTCAGATATAATTAATGTACAGGCCCTGCAAGAGACTTACCCACAATTAGCAGTCCTTGATCCCGTGACATATTCCTATAAAGACATTGAGATGATACTCAGACAAGATGTCTATCATGCCATCCGCCCGTTAGAATACTTCTCTGCCGATGAGAAGCGTTCACCCTTTGCCGTACGCTTACTCATAGGTTGGCTCTTAAGCGGTCCGTTACCATCAAGTTCGTGTTTAACCTCAACGTGCTTTAAAGTGAATATCGAACAAGACAATGAGTTAGCAAGTCAATTAAAGTCATGGTACGACATTGAATCAATCGGAGCAAACAAGCAGGTCGACCAACGATCTGCAGCAGACGCCAGGGCTCACGAAATTCTTGAGAATACAACCGTACACAATGGCCTGAGATACGATGTCGGAATGCTGAGGGCAGCAGACAACACCTAGCTTCCAAATAATTAGTTCTCCTCCCTTGAGCAACTAAAATCTCTTGAAATACGATTGGCCAAGAATGAAGACCTTAGAGAGAAGTATACTAGTACCATCAAGGAAGACCTAAATAAGGGGTATTTAATTGAGGTTCCGGATGCTCACAGGGTTGAGAACCGGTCCGATAAAGAGTGGTACCTACCCCACCATCCGGTTTTATACCCGAACAAAACGTTTAAGGTGCGTAGGGTGCTCAATGGGGCAGCAAATTTTCATGGTGCCTCACTGAATAAATCTTTGCTCACTGCCCCGATCTGCTCCAAAACCTGATTTACGTACTTCTTCGCTTTCGACAACATCCATATGCCGTCTCTGCCCACATCGAGGGAATGTTTCTACAGGTTGGTGTATTACCATCAGGTCAACCATCACTTCGCTTTTTGTGGCGGGAGGACCCCACAACTAACGTTGTAGTGTATCAATATACGCGCCACATATTCGGGGCTAAAGACTAACCCACATGCGCTAACTATGCACTGCAACGCACTGCGAGAGACAATGCCAAGCTTTACCCCGAAGCTGCAAAGGCCGTCCTTGAAAAGTTTTACATGGACGATTACCTTGACTCAGTGGAGTCTCCTGAGAAAGCCATCAATAGATCGAAGGAATTGGTACATCTTCTCCATCTCGGTGAGTTAAAGCTTACAAAGTTTGTAAGCAAAGTGCCAGATCTAGCTGATCGAATTGATGGTTTTCCTCAATCTACTGAGCCCAAGCTTATTGTTTTATGTCAAGAGGATTCATCGCACGTGCTTGGGCTAAAATGGGACCACACTAATGACACTTTAGTTGTGAGTCGGGGTACAAGCTGCGCTATCACCAAGTCCCTCATGCAACGCTTGGTCCTAAGTCTTGTCTCGAAAGTCTTTGACCCCATTGGTCTTGTCGCACCGTTTACCGTCGGTGCGCGACTGCTCTTAAAAGACATCTGGCGTGTCACAGGACAACAATGGGATGCTCCCACAAGACATGGTTCAAAGATTTTTGGTTTGGAGTGCGGACTTAAAAAGCTTGAAAACATCAAAACTCCACGAAGTTACTTTAGTGGACCCTTTGATATTATAGAGTTGCATATGTTCGGTGACAGTTCGCAGGATATTTTCAGTGCGGTCGCATTCTTGCGAGCCCTATTAAACACACCTCAGGGCCAAGAAAAAACAGAGCTTGCGTTTGTTTTGGGGAAAGTGCGCGTGATTCCAATGAAAGTAATGACTGTCCCAAAACTCGAATTACAAGCAGCTCTACTTGCCGCTCGACTGAAAAGGGAAATTACACAAACACTTACTGTAACTGTTAACCAAGTATTCATGTGGACAGATAGCACGACCGTTCTCCAATGGATTAACTCTAATGAAAAGCAACCAATCTTTGTTGTAAACCGTGTTTGCGAATTTTTGGAGTATACCAGCGTTGACCAATGGAACCACGTGGCAACTAAGGATAATCCAGTTGACGCTGGCACGCGTGGAATGTCCGCTGAGATTTTGCAACTAAGCAGTTGGGTCAAAGGTCCAAATTTCTTAACTAATTCACGTTTCCCGTTTGTACCGAACAAAGACGTCATTAATAACATCAAACTTGGCGTCAACCAAGCAGTCACTATGGAAGACACTGTTTCTCTGGCTACATCTGTCAAAAAACAGATAGTTCCCGTTCCTTAATATTTCCGTTTCATACGTTTAGTTCTTATCAAAAATACTTGCGCATTGCCGCATACGTTCTCCGGCTTTTGCCGAAACATGCCGGCTACCGTAACCCCGATGGTAGCATTACCGACCCTACTGAGCTTGACGAAGCCGAGCCTCATCTACAGTACTTGGTGCAAGGAGAGTCTTTTGAAACCGAAAGAAAAAATCTTCTTGACAACAAATTTGTTAATCGGAGTAGCTTAATTGCTCCACATTCACCGTTTATTAGTCCCAATGGGCTAATCCGTTCCTCGAGCCGCAACAAGCGGTTAATTGAAGTTGGGTTTAACGTAAAGTACCCAATCATCTTAGATGCACGTCATCCGTTTTTAAAACTGTTCCTTGAACACACGCACCTAAAGCATTATCATCAAGGCATTGAATACTTAAGATCATTTGTGCAGAAACATTATAGAGTACTTAAACTAAGATCATCTTTGCGTTCCATCAAAGCACACTGTCTCAGATGCCGAGAATTGCAAGCTGTAACTATGCAACCAATCATGTCTGACTTACCTAAGGAGAGGCTTGCTTACCAGTCTCCTCCCTTCACGAACACTGGCGTTGACTACTTTGGACCATTCTATGTTACTGTCCGCCGTACTACTGAGAAAAAGTGGGGCTTCCTCTTCACCTGTCTCACTACTCGCGCTGTCCATGTCGAGATAGTTACATCCATGGACACCAGTTCTTGTGTTATGAGAGTTGAGCGGTTTGTGTCACGTAGGAGTACACCTGCCATGATTTGGTCGGACAATGGCACTAACTTTATTGGAGCGGAGAAAGAACTCCGAGAAAGTATTGAAAAGTGGAGCGTTGTCAACATTGCAGCTGAGCTCGCTCGCAAAGGTATAAAGTGGAGGTTCAATCCACCCAGCGCACCACATCAAGATGGTATCTGGAAAAGTTGGTACGCAGCTTCAAGCGCGTGTTGTATACTATTATTGGCACGCGTCGCCTCACGGATGAGGTACTGCATACTGCCTTTTGTCTCGTGGAGAATGCTCTCAATTCGCGTCCCTTAACACCCGTAAGCGCCGATCCGTGCGATTTGAACGCTTTAACGCCCAACCACTTTCCTCTAGGAGAATAGTCTACCGGTATTCCGTCCGTTGTCGGCAATAATGAGCTTGACCATCGTAAACGTTAAGCCCGTGTGCAGTCGTACGCTTATTCGATCTGGTCCCGTTGGATCAGAGAGAACGTACCGACGCTGAACCGACGCTCTAAGTGGCAGACGCCTGCCGAGCAACACCTTAAGACCGGTGACTTGGTTTGGATAGTTGAGGAAACCATTCCTAGGGGTTACTACCCAACTGCTCGGATTGTGGAACTCCGTTATGACTCCGATAGCGTCGCGCGCTCCGCCGCTTTACGTACGTCGACCGGTTCACTCGTCCGCCCGCTTGTAGAACTTGTACCAATTTTCCCAACATCTTCCTCCGGGCCGGAGGATGTTACGAAGTAAATAAATAAATGAACGAATTTTAGCCAATCAGAGTCGAGTATTTAAATAAGAATTTAAATGCGTATAAAACGTTTTATTATACGTAGAAAGTTGCGAAAAAGTTCTTTTAACCTAATTTTAAGTAAATATAACCACGATATGTATCGATTAAGCTGGTTTTCGGCTTAGTATTTTTAGGTTATCGAGACATTTGTTGGATGAATATGAACTGATTTTGACGTCAATAACATCAGACGAAAAAACCTGTTAAATGAGCATCAAAAAAACCTTGCCGTCTAAGTTTCACTTGTTACGTTGATCGTTAATATAGAGATGCTATACTTATACGTTGCTTACTGTTGAATACCTTTTGCTTTGTACGTGACAACGTTTATACGTGTTGCCGATATATACGTTGCTGTATTTTGATTGAACTATAGATCGTGATGAATTGAATATCTTCGAACTTCAGTGTATTTACTGAGTTAACAGAGGTAATATTCAACTACCCACTATTTAGATTTCCTTTAAGTACAGCGATTTATGCATCTTCAAGCTAGTTAAGCCAAACTTTTATCAGGCAGCTAACGAAGAATGGTTTTTGTTTGTTTTTCATCTATTCTGTAATTTTACAGAAATTAGCACAAGATATGCTGTTAAATTCATTCTTCAAATTGTTTTGTCATGGTGACTTCTGTCGGGAGGTGTCATGTACTTCCAAACTTCATTCACATTTTCTCATCAAAACATAAACAAATACGTAGTAGTTTTAGTGAGCCTACATTTCGAATCCAGATGCAATCATTCTACAAAAAATGCTGCGAGCAAAACCTATTTGAAAAATCTCATTAGTTGTCTGACTATTGTAATTTGCTGAGAACTGATAGAGACAAAAAACGTGGAGCAGTAGACTTTTGTTGTAAAAGAACAAATGAAATATTTGGTTAGGGCAAAGAAAGTAACAAAAACGTGCAACTATTAACTGTAGTTCTCGAAAACAAGGAGAATGAAGTTCTTTTAACAGTTGGATATGAATCTCCAAACTATTGCTCAGTTGATTTCATAACAGCGAGTCAAGAAGAGATGACAGAGTTCGTCGCTTTTTCAGGAAAATTACAATCCATCTGTGCCTATTTTTAATCCAGATGTTACAAACCAAAATAATATAATCTTGAAGTTTAAAAACTTTTTCCCTCGGACTTAGTCGCAATTCTGAAAAGCTCATTGGAGCTAACAAAAACAACATCGATTTTTAAAATATCTCAATATTTTCAGAAAAAGAACAAAATTCTGTCACTCAATTCTATGTGCGAGTTTTAGTAAACAACCCCCCTCCGCACTATACATTTCCTTTTTTCTTGTAAAAGTTTTTTGTTGACCTTTCAACGTAAAAGCATCTTAGATAACGTATTTAATTGGAATTCGCTTTAAAAAATGAGCGAAATGTCCTCTGTAAACAATAAATTTGTAAATGGCTTTGTTAATTTTTGCGCGGATCTTTAATGAGAGACGGTATGAACTCTGACGGCCTCATTTATTGCTCTCTAGTAGAAGAAACTTTATCACACCAACCTTTTGAGTAACAACCATTCGGTCGATTTTTGTCAATTAGCCTCAAACAAAATTATGCGTTTTCTACGCTAATACATTGAACTAGTTATTGCTTATTTTTATGAAGCAAGCATTACCAGTTTCTGTACAATATTTTTAACCAAGAATCTCTATGGAAAGCAAGCCACTACAGATTGAAACGGTTACGTACAACTTTGCCAAAAAATAACTGTGCCAGTTATAAAATTCCAAAAGCTTATTTTGTTTTTCACCCGACAAACTTCATGCAATTGGATTACATCTGCTGAAACCAAATTTTCCATAAGAAAAGCATAGAAAGATATATGTTGCTCAATCAGAAATAAATTTGCTTTTTTTTCGCGTATCGTTTTTTCCTAAATTAGAGTGCCATTTTTCAATTTTATTGGATTTTGACTTTTCTTTAAATTAGCTACAATGAGAGCAATAATGTGATTTGATACAACTCTTAAAATCTACCTTCCAATTTAAGTTTTTCCTTGATAGAACTGAAATTTCAACTGGAATCCATAATTCATTTATTTATCTCTTTAATCGCCAAAACTTGAAGTAGCTTTTTGTCCGTTATTATAATGATCGATAAATATATGTGCCTGAAGTACTGCACTTGACGCTGGTTCTGACACCCGTTTTTAAAATAAAACTTTGGAACGTTATTGTTAGCAGGATTACAAACACTGTAGCGCAACAACCCCGATGAGGAGGGACGAGTTTTGGCACGTTAGAGATTGAAGCTGTTAAAGCTCAAAAGATATTTGAGAGAATAAAGATTATTTTAAGAAGATTCAAAAGAGAAGAAAATAGTGAAGATTTTAGCAAAAATCTGTCGTATATATAATCTAAAATATAAATAAAAAATTTACAGTGTACATTTGTTAAAAGGTTAATGTATCAAAAATCAGGCGATTTTGGGGCGTATGAGTGGGCGTCATTTCATTATTACATGCAAAAATTTAGTTCACTTGAGATGGTTCACAAAGTTGCATTTCTTTTTCAATATTAGTAGATAAATATCAATATTTGACAAACATACAGTTCAGAACTAATTCACATT
This sequence comes from Convolutriloba macropyga, assembly GCF_964194025.1. NCBI lineage: Eukaryota > Metazoa > Xenacoelomorpha > Acoela > Convolutidae > Convolutriloba > Convolutriloba macropyga. The sequence goes on from NW_027452206.1 coordinate 17,673, forward strand.
CATTTTCTAAATTGTTAGCTGCAGCTGTCGTTATAAACGTTGTAAGTTTGTTTTCTTTCTGAGTTTATTAACATAAGTTAAGTTTCTAAGCTCTAAGATTTTTTTAAGTTTTTTTCTGTGCTCCAATAGTTGTTATCTTTCAATTTGGTTGTACTCTCACTGCGGCTTTAGAAAGTTTCTTTTTACAAAATTTGTAACAGCGGTTTTTAAGTATACTATAAAATTTTCCGATATACCACGACATCGATAACTAATCAGATAAAGAGAAAACGAGAAAGAGTTAATATCTCAATATTTAATTGTTTCTGAAGTTCAGCGATTTCCTCATCTTCAAGCTAGTTAGGGCAATTGTTTAAACAGAAGCCAGCGCAGAACAATCTCTTGATTTGTTTTTTTTCTGTATTGCAATTTAGCAGAAATGGTTAAAAAAAATATGCAGATAACTTTATTCTTCGAGTTAATTTTTAATGGCAGCTTCTGCCATGATGTATCATGTACTTCCATCAGTAAATCAATACGTAAAAATTTGAGTGAACTGACATTTCAAATCCTGATGCAATTGTTATACAGAAATGTGGCGCAATCAAAACTTTTTTGGAAAATCTCATCTATTGTCTGAATGTTATAAACTGCGAGAACCGATAGAGACAATAAACGTGGAGGAGTAGAATTTATATGAGGAGTATTCATGAGCAAATTGATTATGTGGTAAACCAACAAAAATTCGCAAGTATATACCGTAATTTTTAATAACTATGAGAATTATGTTAATAGTTGCCAAGAACAGACGACAAATATCATAGATTTTTTGGGAAATCTGCAATAATTTTATATGCATTTAAACCATAAACTACAATTATGTATTATAATTGTTCCGACCCTTGTTGAGGGGGAAGGAACTACATACTCAGCTGTTTTTTTTGTTCAGACAATTTTGACCGATCGATATATTCATAGTAGAGAGTCGTGAGTGGTATCATTAAAAAAGTCCATCCAGCGTAGAATCTGGAATTAAAATACCTTTTTTGGAATTTCATTTTCCAGAGCAATTTATCGAGGCTTAAATTTTTGTGTAAATTGAGATTGATCTGCTTTATTTTTATTCAAATTTTACGGACGTCTTATCAAGAATTATGTCAAATTTGTTTAAATGCGTTAGAATTGTTAGCAATATTGTTTTTGATTTGATTTTCAAAGACAAAAAAGTATTGTTGACTCTTGATTTATTTTTGGCTAAAATTTTGGATAATTTTTTTAAAATTCAGTCTTTTTTGTCAAAAAATGCACGAAATAGGCATATTTTGTCCACTTTGATTAAATTTGCCGAAAGAACACAACCAAAAGCTACTAATACAATCTCTGTAAATACCAAGAGGGCTAGTCCTACTTCCACTTTCATTGAGAGTGCTCTGGAATTAACGTTTTGCCGTTTTTTGCTAACTTATCTCGAGATCATCAAGACCGCAGCATTTATTTTCAATTTTTAATAACAATTCATCTGTATCTATAACATTCGAAACAATTAAGTGTTCTTAGTGGACGAACAGCAATAAAAAATTTTTAAATTACTTAATGTTTTTACTTACTTATTTTTTTTTTAAATTAAGATAAAAAGAAAAATTAGAGAAACGAAACAACAGTTCAACTGAAAAAAAAGACAAAACGATAGAAATTAATCGAGAGTTTTTAATCCCCGGATTACAAACAAGGTAAAATATTGCGTCGAAAAAAATTTATAACCTATTTGGGAGAAACAAAAAAAAAACAATAATAAACATAAAAGGCTGAAGAGAGTAGTGAAAAGAAAACATACAGGAATGAATATGAGAAACTGCGTTTTCGGTTGAAATATATAACTGGAAATGCGAAAAAAGTTATCTCGAATATAAAAATAAAGAGAAGTTTGGAAAATTAAAACTATTTTTTACCTTAGTAGGAGAAAAAAGTTCGAAGAACTCATTTCTTTTATATGTTTTCTATGATTTGACCGCTGAAGACATCAAGAAATACTGAGTGTTCCTCGGACAGAAGATGTTAACTAAAAAAAATTGAAATTGGGGATTTTCTCTTTAAGAGACAAAATGTTTTCCTTTAAAAAAATTGCCAACAAATCTGCGCAATTTGGCAAGTTTATGAATCAATTAAAAGAAATCCCAATACAAGCTCTTTGTGAAATCCAAGCAAGAAAGATAATCAACGTCTAGTGAAGGTTACATTTCAAATTTAAAAAGTAACTATAGTCATCCCTCTCAATAAACGTGGAATTGAAGACAAGTTTGAGAACGATAGACCCACCATATAACTATACTTCGTGTAATGTTCAAAGCAGAGTCCTGAGTCGACTGATTTTCATTCTGATCTTTTCGTTTTTGCTTTGAACACACATCAATATGGATATCAATAAAAACTGTTCAATAGACGAGATTTCAGAAGCTGTGAAGACAATAAGGGGCTCATTGGTCAGCTCAGCTACCAATCGCTCAGCTCAACATCATTGAGCGCAAATAAATGGCAGACAGTCGTCTTTCTAACTTTTCTTTTTGAAATGACGCAAGGATCTGTTCTTGGTCTTTTTCTGTTTCTACTAATTGTAACAAACAACCGCACCAACAGTGATATCACAACGCCTGCTGGTGACGCAAAAATATATGGAAATGTTGATGATGAATTACATGAAAAATTAGAGTAAATATGAAATTGGATGGAGCAAGCAAAATGATTCGAACAAAAAAATATGCCAAGAATTGTTGTCACAAATCCGGACATTCCAAAATTCAATGATACGTCATTATTATAACTGATCATTTTAATTACGTCGGTGTATCATTAATAACTTAGTTCCAGATGCCTTTTTCAAACAAAAATTTCTTCAAAATGAACTCTTTAACAGCAGCTGTATGTTAGGAAGAACTCATTATTTCTACTATTTAAAAATGACCAAAACCAGTTCTGAAGTACTGAGGTTCATAGTACTGTATAGTGATCAAGATTGAAATACAACATTTAGAAATAACAAAGCTTGGACATTAAACTTGGACATTAAACCTTATAGACAGGACTACAATTTTAAGTAATTTTGGGCTAAAATTAAAATGTATATTGTTTGAAAGGATCATGAACGTAAAAAATTGTTCAAACTACATCAAAAAGTACTCGGTAAAAACATCTATTCAATTTGGTTAACGATTCATTTCAAAAAAATACAAATGACCTTTTGAAGCCAATCAGAGAGTCAGATTGCTCAGAACTCAAATTCATAAAAAATAATAAAGAAACATCTTTAACAACAGACTGAGAGAACTCTATCGTTCTCCAATAAAATCCCATAGAGACCCTCAGCGACAATTTAGATCACTTTGCGGTGTTGAATGTCTAATTTTCAGCAGCGCTCTGGAAGCAAAGATTTTATATAGAATTTTTTTTGTGATTGTTTTTTTTTAGTTTTCAAAAACACTAGGGAATCCCTATCAAGAAATGCACAGGGTGGGTTTCAACTGCTTTGTTTTTTTTTTAGTTTTTAATAATGGTTTTGGTTGGTTATGGTTTCATCACGCAAATAAGCACACTAACTAATCAAAAAACCAGGAGCTTGGTTTGAGTGCAAATCAGAGTTGAAAGAGTTGAATCAACAAAAAATTAGTCTGTTTTGTTGGTATGCTCAATTCCTTGTTCATGTCAAACTTTATAATTTATAGTTTGCAGATTTTACTACTTATGAGTTATTAGTCTTGTCTTTAACTGTGGATGACTTAGTTACAGACTACCACTCTACTCGCCAGGTTTAAATGCCCACTGTTTTCAAATTGGTCATATTAAATTGCCCGTCTGCCTTTGAAATTGGCCAGCGTTAATCACCGACTGCCGCTCTACTTAATAGAATTATTTACCCACTGCCTTTCAAGTGGCCCACTCCTGACACAGCTCGCTCAATTTACTTAACTAATGATTACTTGTAAATATCAGAAACATATTTAAACTACGTTTATAACATGAAATATTTATTAACAGAAATTTTTATACTATGAACGTATTTACAACATATATAATAGTAGATTTTTTAAATATCAAATGATTTTAACTTGACTACAGTTGCAATATTTCTAACATAAACTATTTATGACAAGAATATTTTGTAGCCTTAAAATTATCCTTTCGGCTAATTTTCATTTCCACCTAAAATTTAGCATGACTTTTTTGAGGAGTGGAAAAAAAAAATATGCTGCCATTCATCTTATAAAGTTTTTTCGAAGTCGAGTTTAAATCTATACTACTTTTTCAATCTCATAAAATCTTCCTTTTTATGTACTGGAAGCAGGTGGTGTTACCGAACCGGACTCGTGTTCCTAATGGCGGGAAATTATTATGAGTAGTTTGCATGAGTCCTGATTCCTCAAACAGTTAAGAGATTGCAGCCTGATGGTCCCACTTAGTTTTTGGATGTGATAACCCAATTTCGGGAGGAACTTTGTTTCCTCAGGACTTCACGATTATCCCGATTGGATTGTTTTTTTTTCAAAACAGCAAAATCTCTGAAAAACAGGAAACAGGAACTGAAAACAGTTATAGCTAGAGGAACGAATGAAAAAATCTCTGGCGTTTTATCAGCAGAAACCAAAACAAATGAGCACATCAATAAATATTTACTGACAGATCTGCACAAAAACACAGTCAAATAACGTTGCGCGAATTGCTTTCAAAGGAAAGGGGACAGATGGGGGTTCGTGAGTCGGACAAAATTGGTCAAATACACAATTTTTTGGAGACACTGGAGTGTACTATTTAGTTTAGTTTACTCATTTTTACACCACGCCCCACTCATCCCCCTCGACGTTGAAAGTATAATTGAAAACAAAACAAAAACAAAAATTACAATTGAGATACCTACAATTCTCTAGGAACGTTAGGCCCAGTTTTTTCTCTTTTTTTTACAAACTACAAAGTCTACCACCTTATTGACAACTCACAGATTTCTTTGATTTCCTTTTGTGCGCCCGGGCATAAGGACGCTTTAAATTTGCTGCAATTTTTGTTGAAAATTCACTCTATTAACAGGGCTCAAGCTCAATAGACAAATCGTGAACCCTTGCAATTTGTCGAGCAAAGACATATCATTTCTGATCCCTGATCACAGTATTTACTATTTAAGACCTGTTTCTCTTGTTTCTATTCATCAGCAGACATTCCTTCAATGACTCTTTTTCATAATATTGCTGATTTGAGGTTGGCAATTAAATCGAGCGGCTCGGATTCGAATGGAACAAAGGATGAAAATCGACTAGTCTCATGTGTCTTTCACATTACCTGAAGTCTGCAGTGCCGGAAGATAAAAAGCCACAAGTTGCTTTTAGCCAGAAGTTGACCTCCGTTGACTTCCGTCATTTTCAAAAGTGCGTATGTCGTGTTTTAAGAGTCTTTACGTGACTCTGTAGAAGTCACTTCTAAATATGACTTCATATCTCAAACCAGTCCTCGCGGTTCTCGATAAACACCAGAAGTCTTCAATGACTTCAAGCAGAGTGACGAAACAATTACCTAAATAAGGTACGGCATCCACAGCTGTAAAAGAAAATGAAAGCTGATAAAAGTTCCAAGTGACACATCGGCAATCGAATTTGCGGATTATATCCTTCGATGGATGAGAAGCATGGCCATAGACAAAGATCTCCCACAGCATTCAAAGTTGCTTTTAGTTTTTTCTTACCTGTTTATGTTTAAATAATGTCATTTATGTCAATGTTAAAATCATATGGGTTTGGCATATATTGCGAGGTAGCAAGGAGATGAGAAGGGGCATAGGCGGAGGGGAATGGGTGTTATATAAAGATCTCGCTTGCTTCGGTTCCCTAGTCGGAAAAAAAGTTTATCTTGCAAGATCTTGCAAGATTCTGGCAGAATCTTGCAAGACGATGCATGGTCTTGCAAAAATTTCTTCCAAAATCTTGCAAGATCTTACAAGATAAAATTTTTTCTTGCAAGAATCTTACAAGATAAACTTTTTTCTTACAAGAATCTTACAAGATACACTTTTTCTTTCAAGAATCTTACAAGATACACTTTTTCTTTCAAGAATCTTACAAGATAGCTTTTTTTTATTTCAAAATTGGTTTTCCGCCTCCAGCACTTATTCTTATGACCTATACTTGCAAAAAAAAAAAATAAAACGTTGCAAGATATGAATGTACACATATTTTGGCATCGACAAAAGTAAGCCGAGAAGTAAAAACATCAGAAAAATATTAATCTAAGGCATCAGAAAATGGTCTTTCGATCTTCGTTTTTCAAAAACGTGTCCTGGTTTTTTCATTTCTGTTTTCTTGCTTTTCTATTTTCTTGGCTTTCTGTTTTTTTGGCTTTCTGTTTTCTAGGTTTTCTGTTTTCTTCATTGCTTCCTTGGCGAAGAAGTTGGTTGAAGATGGTTTCCGGCAAGATGATTTCCGTCTTCAAGATAATTTTTCTAAAACATACAATATGGTTGGATGATATTTGCTATCAAAAAAATCTAATAGAAAAAAAAACAAAATTTTAACTTCTACGATGATAGTGGCCTCTAAGTATTTTTTTGATAACCTGCCTTCTTTGTTGTTTCGGACAATTTTGCTTCAAGTAAAACATTCTTTCAGTTATATCTAGCCCTCCTTTGTATCGCAAAAACGTTAAAAAAACTAAGGAAAGCCATGATTTCCCGCAAAAAAGTCATAAGGAAAGCCATCGTGTTATACGTTACACTGTAAAAAAGTCATACGTTACACTTGCTTTGCAAGTCTATTCACTCAGTTTATAGCAATTGTGCTTTTTGGTTGGATGGTTGATTCATATTCCAGCTTTTTTAAGGTGGTTTATGTATTTGCAAGAATCTTACAAGATAAACTTTTTCTTGCAAGAATCTTACACGATAAATTTTTCTTGCAAGATCTTGTAAGATAAACTTTTTTGCAAGATTCTTGCAAGATCTTACAAGATAAACTTTTTGCCTCGACTAGGGTTGTTACAGTTTCCTGCAAGTCCCATTATCCCTTGGTGAAATACCTGCGGGTCAACTCCGGAAGGCTAAATTTGAGAGAAAGTAGAGGCATCACTTAATAGGTCTTTCCAACTTTTCAAGTTTTTTCAAGTCTTTTAAGTTTTCTATGTTAATGTGCATGCAATTAATGTTATCAAATTTCATACTTTTTTGGATATTTTTTGTCGGATCTTTCGGGGCAACGGACACAACATCCGTGCACACAAGCAAACTTTCTGCCATCTCCAGGTTGATGAAAAACATGATCTGACTTGTTTTTTCACAAGCAACCTCACAAACACAACTAAGAACAGGACAACAGCAAATTCACAAAAACACGTCAACTCTTACAATCCAAAACATATAACTTTTAGACAACGGAGTCTACTAAGGTTTTTAAAAAGCTTAATCCGAGATCTTTAGCCTCACCTACCCCCAACTGCCTTGCGCGACCCGGAAACTCATTCCATCGACTGCTCTCCATGACTCGAATATTCATTCCCCCGACCGACTGCCCCCCCCCCGACCCAGATTCTCTTTCCCACGACTGCTGCCCTCGGCAGAGAAACTTTTTCCAAGACTGCTACCCATTACCTCGAATACATGCATTTGAACATTTGTGGGGTTGTGAGAAGATCACCATCTTCACAATGAGCATCTGAGCTCCTTTTGGAAATTGCTGACTACTAATTTAAACTCTCTTCAATCCCTAATACTGTTTCAGATAAGCCGACCTGCACTTTGCTTAGAGTCTGTGCAGTTGGTGCCAAAGATATGGCTGCCGGATAAGAGTTTTGGCCAGAATTCCAGCAGTCGGATGTAGTTCTGAACAGAATTAATTGCGTTTTTCTACTTAGACTTGCAATAATTCAATCATATTTACAAAGCAGCTTAGCTTAAAAAGTGGTGAAATACACTGCGGGTCAACTCCGGGAACGCTAGTTTGGAAATAGAAACTAGAGGTATCATTTAACAGTTTCTACAATCTTTTTTTATGTTTTTTCAAGTCTTTTACTTTTTCATTGTTAATGTGCATGCATTTAATGTTATCAGAGTTGAAACATTTTTGGATATTATATTTGAAAAAATGGTAAGTTTAGCCTTGATATGAATCTATCCAAAACAAACTTGTGGTCAGTTCATTTGAAAAGGCCTTTGAACGCATCTCGCTAGAATAACTAACTGCTTTTCGCACAATCGGCGTTGTTTTTATCGGGTCCAGCTTCAACACTGTTAAACGTCAACGCAATTGTAAGTTGACCTCATTCAAGAAAAACCGACGTTATAGAGAGCCCGAAACAAATAACACTTAAATTTAACTTCGTTTAAAAGGAGTCGAAAATTAAGTTACCTCTAATTGCCCTAATTAATAAGCTTTATCACAACGAAGAGTGCTTGCTTGTAGTATTTTTAAACTTTTCCCTCCTTAACAAAAGCATGATTTTCTTAAAAAAATATTGCAAGCCAATCATTAATCAAAAAGAGATGAGAGATTAAGCTATTATGCTAGACGTGGTAAATTGACTTAAAACATTCCTATGCTTAATTTAAAATGCCGTAAGTCTGCAGATCCAGAAGATAAAAAACCGCAAAATGCAATTTAGCCAGAAGTTGACCTCCGTCAATTTAAAACGTGCGCATTTCGTTTTTTAAGAGTGGTTACGTGACTCTGCAAAAGTCACTTTTAAATATTGACCTCATATCTCAAACCAGTTTTCGCGGTTCTCGATAAACACCAGAAGTCTTCAATGACTTCAAGCAGAGTGACGAAACAATTACTCAAATAAAGTACGGCATTCACTGCTGTAAGGGAAAATGAAAGCTGATAAAACTTCCAAGTGACACATCGGCGGTCGAATATGCGGATTATATTCTTCTATGGATGAGAAGCATGGCCATAGACAAAGATCACCCACAGCATTCAACGTTGCTTTTGGATTTTTTTAACTGTTTATGTTTAAATGTTAACTTTTATGTCCAGGTTAAAACCATATGGGTTTGGCATAGATTGCAAGGTAGCAAAGAGATGAGAGGGGGCATAGGCGGAGGGGGAATGAGTGGTTTATAGAGATCTGTCTTGCTTCGGAAGTTATAGTTTCCTGCATGTCCCACGAACCCGTGGTGAAATACACTGCGGGTCAACTCCAGAAGGCTAACTTTGAGAGAAAAAAGGTATCACTTAATAGGTTTTACCAACTTTTTATGTTTTTTGGATCTATTCTGTTTCGCACCTCCCAGCTTACTGAGCATAAATTTTTTTGACCCCCAGGCGCACCTGCTATTTTCTTACATTGTTACGTGCTATATAACAACATATAATTTGTCACTGTGGGTCATAAAAAACACTGGGGTGATGGCGCAACAGCATAGATCCATTTTTTCAAGTCTTTTAAATTTTCTATCTTAATGTGCATACTATTAATGTTTTCAACGATAATACAATTTTGGATATTATATTTGTGACAACGGTAGATTTAGCCTTGACATGAATCTATCTGAATTAAACTTTTAGTCAATTCCTTTGAAAAGTCCTTTGGAGGCATCTAGCTGGAATAACTAATTGTTTTTCGCGCATTCGGTGATATTTTTATCGCTTCCAACTTCAACACTGTTGAACGTCAACACAATTGCAAGTTGACCTCATTCAAGAAAAACTGACGTTATAGGGAGCCAAACACACATAACACACATAAGACCTAAGTTTGATTTCATTTAAAAAGAGCCAAAATTTAGGTTACCTTTAATTGCCCTAATAATTAAGTTATATCACAACAAAGAGTGCCTGCTTGTATATTACTTAGCATTTCCTTCTTTCACAAAAAGGGGAGATTCCAATTAAGGCGAGTCAATCACTAATCAAACAGAGATGGGGAGTTAGGTTATTATGTTAGACGTTGAAAATTGACTTTAAACACGCCCATGCACATTTTAAAATGCCAAATGTCTGCAGTGCCAGAAGTTAAAATGCCACAATTTACTACTTAGCTTGAAGTTGACCTCCGTTGACTTCACTCAATTTAAAATGTGCGCACTTTGTATTTTTGGTGTAGTAACGAGACTCTGCTGAAGTCATTTTGAAATACTGACTAATTATCTTGAACCAGTTCCTCGCGGCTCTCGATAAATACCAGAAGTCTTCAATGGCTTCAAGCAAAGTGACGAAACAAATAATTTATTAATGTACGGCATTGACAGCTGTAAAGGAAATTGAAAGCTGATAAAGGTTCCAAGTGGCAAGTAGTCGGTCAAATATGCGCATTATATCCTTCGATGGATGAGAGGCATGGCCATAGACAAAGGTCTCCCTTAGCATTCAACGTTGTTTTTGGTTTTTTTACCTGTTTATGTTTAAATTTCAACATTTATATCGAGGTAAAAATCATATGCGGTTTGAGATAGATTACGAGGTAGCAGAGAGATGAGAAGGGGCATAGGCGGAGGGGGAGCGGGTGTTATTTAGAGATCTCGCTTGCTTCGGTTGTGATAGTTTCATGCAAGTCTATTGAACCGCTGAAGTATGGCCATGACCTCGGAAACCGCTCTAATTACAGCTAAAATGGTTATTCAATCACTCTTGATTTATTTTGCTTGTAAATTTTAATATTAGATATCTCCAACAGAATCCTAATTGGTCGAAAATTTTTAGTCTAATTTTTTGAGTAATTTTTATTGCTAGGATAACTACACACTAAATAAAGTCAAGGTAATTGTAACTTAAAAAACATCCTAAATTACCTCAATTGCTGAGGTAGAATTAATTTTCTTTAACTCACCTTAACTGAGGCTAATTTTTACTTGATTTTTACCTGAAAAGTTAAGGCCTCACTACCTTACAAAAACCTAAAATTTCACTCTAACTTGCCTTAAATTTACCTTATCTAATAACCATAACATTACCTTAAAAATTCCCTTAACTTTGCCTTAAACAAGTCAAAAATTTTCTTTAAAATTACTTTGAGCTAGGGTAAAACAACTAAGGTAAGTTAGGGCAAGTTAGGGGAAATTTACCGCCACCGTTAGGGTAATTATTTAAGGTAATTTTAAGGGAAGTTAGTTATTATTAAGGTCTTTGTGAAGGTAGTGAGGCCTCAACGTAAAGTTCAGGTAGGTGGCGGTGAAAGCTGCTGTGAGTTAAGGCATCTAAAGGTAAGTTCCGGTAGACTACATGTATGGCAACCGCGGTTAAAGTTTTAAAAATTTCAAGTAAAACTACCTTAATAGGGCAAAAGTTAATGTAAAAGCAACCATGTCGGAAATATTTCCTCCAGCCAATTTATGAACCGCGACTATTGAGAAAACCGTTTCCAGTATACTGTAAATTTTACATGAATCCAAGCTCAGTATGCACATAGTACACACCTTATCCAGGACTGCCAAGCTATTTTTAACGTCTGTTTTCTGCTATTTTTGAAATCACCATTACGTCGGCTTAGTTGAAACGCCAAGTAATGTTCCGACGCGTTTGAACAGAAACAAAATTAAATGCGCATGAAACAATTTAGGCTTTCGTGACAAGAACGAACATGTACTTTACTTTTCCATTCTTCAATTTCAGCATGAAATAAGCTTTAGAGAAACAAATTACACTTACTTTGATTACTTTCAGTTTAGATCTTGCCATTGTTATATCTAAAATATGAACATGTCTTTTCTTCATTCGTTAGATAACAAACTTTCTCTGTGCTGTGGTCTGTTGATCATTTTCCTTTATGGCTTGAGCGAAGCGGCATGGAGTCCATTTCTCCCCACAGAATACAGCGATCGAGGACTTAATGAGACAACCACCGGAATTATAGTAGCTGCTTATCAATTATCTTATTTAATAGGCTCTCTTCTCTTTATGGTAAAAACCAGCTCCAATTACAGGAGATTCATTTTTTGTGCCGCATCAGTTAGTTCTGGAACCTGCCTGGTATTATTTGGTCAACTTAATTCTATTAACTCCAATGCACCTTTTGTATCTTTGAGTACTTTATTGAGGTGTTTGATCGGACTTTGTACAGGTACAGCATATTGCTCCTTGGCAGCTTTTTTGCTCTCCAAGTTTCCAAACGACACCGGCAAACTCTTCAGGGATCTTTCCAACACTTTATATTTCCAACACTCATCAAGCACATAACAGGTCACTGTGTTCTTTCATAAAAAGATCACATGGGATATTTTCAACAGTCGCCTCACTATTAGTACGTATGCAGATAATTGCCTACTTCCTCTCTAAGCCATATTTAATGTTTTATTATCAAATAATAAACATTTGCACGTATGAAACAACGGTTCAAATCAGTTCTGATTGTCCAAAAAATGTCTATTCATAAGAATTTCCTCCCCTTTTACAATATGGGAGGCGATTGTTGAAAAGATCCATATCCAGGTTGAGGTGGATGACCCAAGCCAGTTCTGATCAGACCGACTAGTGTCGCGCACTAAATCGCAAGCCTTCTACAGTGTTTGGTAGCCCTACCCACGGTCTGGAAAGCCTGATCAGGTTCCTATATCCAGCGTGGGCACGGTATCATAAGGGCACTAATTATTAGTTTTGGTCTCTTTGGACCTGCGCAGCGTATTCAAAGTGTGTTTGGTCTGTCCCAAACCTCAGTTTTGTATACTCGGTCTGAGGACCTCATTATGCAAAATATGGCATGTGTGCCTGGGTGCTCACATAGCAGGGGGGACAAACAGAAAACACCCAAATGGGGGTCTGAACTCCTAGTGAGCGACAGAAGTGCGTCTGGCACACCCATGCCCTGCTCAAGTTGGTCTGATCAGAGCCAATTTTAGCTTGTATCAGAGAGATGCTTTGGGTCACAGGCCTCATCCCGCTTAACATGATTATGGGGTTAAAAATGCGCACGTACAGTCGAGGGAAACAAAACATGCATGCCCAGGCCGCAATCACATACCAGAAATTGATATCTCCTGGCCAAAATGAACGCACCAGGGAACGTCATGTGTTCAAAATTAAACGGTCAGGAAATGTAGATGAACACAAGAATGTCTGGATGCGGGTTGTAATTAATACATTGAAGTCAAATTACATTGTTCTAGTTTTGAGAGTTTATATCAGCCAAGTTTTTTATGCTTCGAAAATTGCGGTAAGTAAACAACTCGTTTTAGCGTGAAATCGGACAAAAGTCAATGTTTTTTCATTATTCAATTTTGGGATATTTTCCGTTTGTGCCCCCCTTCTCACTCCAGTACGCTATGCTCCCCCAGTTAGACAGCACTTATCATTACACACTAAATCATTATGTAATAATATGGCACGTGCGTCGGAGGGGGGGGGGGTTGGAGTGGGTGCAAATAATATGCATTCACTAAGCTGGGGAGGGGGCAAAAACGGAAAAAAATCCCATTGACTTGATTGATAAACATGCTCCAGTGCAAAGAATGGGGCCAACAGCATATCGGTCTGGATCAAACACTCCCAAATACCGCCAAAACGAGGTCCATAGGCAGGTTAGAACTTCCACGTTGTGTGCGTTGCGGCAAATGCTTTGTAGAATTTGTCGTTCTCAATACGTTTCACACATCCCTCAGCTCTTTAGATGCACCAATAATTTTTATTTTTACCGCAATTGCCGGAATTTTTGCACAGAAGAAAATGTTGTACAGGGGATTGAACCTCTCACCTTCCTCTTGCATGGCAAAAACTTTTTATTCCACTGCCGTCTGTCACTTACTTCTATTATGTTTCGTGTGAATTTAAATGAGATTTAATAAATTTCATGGCAAACAACAGCAAGTGGTGAAATTTAAAATAATGACAGCTAAAAAACCACTATTCTTTCAAACTTTCAACACAAATAAATACAGTGCAGGTTTTTTTCTGTGGTGATGATGCAAATTTTTTTTTTTGCGGTGAAGATATTTGATAAATTCAGCGTTGAATTTCTTGCAATTCTTATCGACTAGAATTGCGATTCTTAGCGGTAAATTTTTTTCCACTGCTCTCAACGCATTCACCGCTATCCTTACATCCTTTTTTGCAATATTTTCTGCGGTCAAGATTTTTGGTATATTAAGTGGTGAATTTTTGGAATATTTGCGGTTCTTGGAGATGAATTCTTTTTTTGACCGCGTTCACCTCATTCAACGCTAAAAATTGCAATTCTTACTATTTGTCACCGCAATTGCCGCAATTGTTACAGTTTTACCAGTTTTTAGCGTTGACACCTCGACCCGGGTGTACCGGGTTTCCATCTGGTAACTAAACCTGTGTCGGCGTTCCAGAGACAAGAATCTGTGTGCAGAATCTGCGCCAGGGTCAAAATAATAGGCATTACATCCTTATCCCTAATAATTAGAGGCGGATTAATGGTGAAATCGCTGTTCGGTGCCTCCTAACTAAAATCTGATTAGTTGGAAAGATCTTATTCAGCTCCTTTTCAATGAGCGCAAGTCTGGGGTTTATTCTCGGCCCGCTCATCGGAAGTTTCCTGTTCAATGTTGGTGGCTATGCTTTAACATTCGGAGCGATTGGTTGTATTATTATATTTTTATCTCTTATCACACTTGCCAAATTGCAAATTGATTGCTGTCAATCAGGGGAACTTCAGTCAGAAGAGGAATTTGAGGAAGAATCCAATAGATGCAGAAGACTGTTGCCAAAGACAAGAAGCACTCACGACGAACAACCACTCGAAGCTGTGAGTAGTCTCAGACGCATCAAACCAATTTTTCCCTCAAGTTTTGATCTTTTACCTTTCACTAGGGCCCCGGGGCTCTTGATTGTGAGATTGGTTTACTCAGTCCATACGGTTTAGTCAAGTTATGGGCATAGTATGAACCAAAAACTTAATCTCGTATGAATAAAGAGAAGAGAAATATTCCTATATAATAGAGGAGACCCTAGTTCGGAAAAACAAAATAAGGCAACTAAAATTTTGTCAAAAATGTTTGGCATCGTGGGTTATAAAGGTATCAAATAGTCGGTATGGTTGGTTTTAAAACAAAAAACTGTCGGTAAGTTTTTCAGGAACGTAAGAAATATTCTATATTTTTGGTATCGAAAGATTTCCGTTTGTTCGGTGTTTAAACGAAATCAGGCTTCTTTATGTTTTGTTTCATACGTATGAATTGTTTTTCACATGAAAACATTCAATTTTCTTGTTTATTATCTAGTCAAAGTCACACTATGGTACCAAAAAGCTACTTACAGCACAACTAAGCGTTTTTTCAACGTTTTGTTTGCGCTAAGTCGTGACGAAAGTCGTCAAGTTTTGAAGTTTTAAACGATATTTCATTTTAAATTTCTCGGCTTACGTAAAAGAGATGTAAAGCCGTTTTGTTCACTCACTGTTTGCCACGTTTTTGCAAATCCAAATGCTAATATTCATTTTCAAAAAAGAACAGCAACTCAAGATCTACTGCAGAGCATTCACCAAAAGTTTAACGAAAAAATAACGGGCCAAAAGCGTAAGATTGAGCTAGTTCTCAAATGTACGGATTTCGTGACAAAATACAGCAAGTTCGGACAAGCGATCACTTAAATTTTGGGTTACATTTCAATCAGACGGGAGAAAATTATTTTCTACATATTCGAACAAGCAAAAGTTTCTGTTTTACTTTTAAATTTTCATCAAAAAAATTTTGAATAAATTTGGCATTTGTATAAAATTTTGAATAAATAAAGGATTGAATGAAATTATGAGTAAAATTGGCAAAATCGGACTTTAATTTTGCAACACGGTAATGTTCCTGTGCGTAAAAGATTGTCAAAAATTTTACAGAAAAGGAGCTCGAGGTACTAGAATAGGCACCAAATAGTCCCAATCTGAATCAACCAAAAAATTATGGACAGCTTTGAAGAATCAATTACAACAAAAACATTTCTTTGGACGAAATGTTAAATGTTACTAGATGTTAAACAACATAATGTGTAATGACTTATCAAAAGAGAACTGATTTGAACTCAAATCTTGTGTTATAGAATGCTTGTGGCGCATTCAAATAGTTAATAACGCAATAGATAGCTTTTTGGTATGATAGTGTATGTTACCGCTCTATTCACAAGAACTTCGAACGTACTTTTTGGAGAACACTTTTAAAGAAAATTTGCAAACTTACTAAATTTTCGTTCTAAGGTCAAGGACAAAACTAGTTGAACAAATGTGATTTCTCATTTGTTTTAAAATACAAAAAGCAACAAACAAGTTGATCATAGTTGGCAATTGAAATGATTAATTCAAATTCACGGAGTTTAGATGTCGTCATATGAAACAAGTATTTAACGTCGAGGTGGAAAAACAAGTCATAAAGTTATCTATCTATATATTATAAACAGGTTGAAATATAGAAAAAATGAGCTATTCTTAACCCAGTTTCGTTTACTGTTTTTTCAATACATTTTTTTGTAGCAGCCGCAATCAAGGGTGAAATAACTAGAAAGAAAACCAAATTTGAAACAAAAAGTAATTGAAAAAATCAATTAATTTGAAAGACCTTAGAACTTCATTGGTTGCGTTATCTTATGTGGTTGTATGATGTGCTTGATAAATACATGCATTTTGTCCGGTTTTTAAAAAAACTTTTGAAGCATTCTGTTTCTTTTTAGTTTGGTCACTGATTATATAAGCTTTGTGTAAATGACTTTGTTTATTCGAATTTTTGGATTTTATTTTGGAAATTGTAACTATATAAAAATCGGATTTTAATTAACTACGCAATATTTTCATACAATGATTTTACGATTTCGGCAATATGTACTTTTGTTTTCCTTGTTTTTTAAAGCTTTGTCTGTTTTTGTTGATCATTTGTGGCGTTATCACCGAGTCTTAGTAATAAAAAGACCATTGGCTCACCGAAGAGCCGTCAAAAATCTTTTTTGGTGTTTCAGATTTTTGTTAACAGATCTTAACGGATTTAGTTTTTATGACATGAATTCGTTTCTCTGAAGACAATCATAATTTTTTTTAGTTTTGCTTCAATTATGTTCAGGTATATTAGTTTCATTCATGACATACCCCATCTGTTTTCTAGTCCAACCAATTGAATTTTTGAAATCGATGCTTGTTTTTATTAGAACAACAATGATTGTCTGAACTTCTTCTGTATATTGTTTGGTTGTCTTATCTCTTAGTCTCAATATTAAAAAATGTAAGATTTACATTGAAATCCAAGTGGAGGAGGGAATTTTTGCTGCCAAAATTACTAACTAAGAAATCATTTATTTCTGAATTACTGATTTTTCAGTGATTATTGTTCCGACCCTCTTGAGGGGGGAGGAACTATATACTCAAACAGGTTTTTTTTGTTCAGTCAATTTTGGCCGATCGATATATTCATCGTAGAGAGTTGAGACTGGTATCATTAGAAAGCTTCTCAAGCGTTGAATATGTACTTTAAAAAATTTTTTTGATTTTCGCTTTTGACAGGGAGATATCGAGGTTTAAACTTTCTAGAAAATAGAGTGAATTCCGTTGTTTTCATTCACCTTTTTTCGGAATTTTTGACTAAAATTTTGCCAATTTTGATAAATTTTTTCAGGAAAAAGTTGTTGATTTTACGTTTAAAGAGAAAAAATATTGTCGGCTATTTTAATTGAATTTTTTTTTGTCACAAATCCCGGCTAAAAATTTTATAAAATTCAAGACTTTTTCATCAAAAACAGCACGAAATAGGTTTCTTTAGTCCACTCTGATTAATTTTGCAGGAAGTGCACACCCAAAAACCACTAACACAATCCTTGTAGACTGAAAAGGGGGCTAATTCCATTTCAACTTCGAATGAGAGTGCTCGGTAAATAAATCTTTGCCGTTTTTTGATAACTTCATTCGTTCATTATCAAAAACGCAGCTTTTATTTTTGATTTTTAAACTAACAAAATATCTATATCAATGAAATTCCAAAATTAAATATTCCTATTGGACAATCAGCATTGGCGGGACTAGTTCTGTACCAAGCTTGGACCATTACGATCCAAAAATAATTCGGATTGTCGTCAGTCGAATTTTTATAAAAAAAGTCGATCTTTTTTATATTAAATAAATAACAGAACATTTCAAATCAAAGCTCACTAGTGATAAGTCCTATTGGCTTCCTGATAACCTTGAAATAAAATTATCTAGTTGATTGCTTGAAAGCTTATGCTCGTTTTGACTTTTAAAATATTTGATTTTTAAACAAAAAATGGCTTATGGATCTTTGCCTCCATTTTTCTCTTAAGTCGGTCGACTTGTAGCTTAGTGTCAGCAATCAAAAATGGCTCCTTCCCTCTGCTGAATTTAAATTTAGTCTTTATTGCGGTTTTACGCCTTAAGTTATGGTGTTCTGGCTTTGATACTACTAGATTTCACAATTTTTCTTTTGATTTTTAGGTATTTGCCTATTTTTCATGTTTTCTAGTTTTGTCAAATTATCACTATATCATGAGTTCAAATAACAAAATTTTCACGTTCAAAATAACGCACAATTGTTAATATTTAAATCTTTAAAGATATAGATTGTGGTTCTTTACCGCTTCGACAGTACTTTCTCGAAGAATTAAATTAATTTTTTTTATTTTTGTATCTAACTGTCGTTTCTACTTTGTCTTTTCAGTCGTATGTAATTTTCTGTACAATGACTCGGTTTGATTGACCTTTCCTGGAAGAGTAGAATAGCCAATTTTCTGAAATTAGAAAATAGATAATGGCTATCATGGCTTCGAAAACAATTGTTTTTCAAAATGAAAAAAAAAACATTTCAACTTCGCAATTTTGTTCCTTTTATTGTCTGTTTGTTACTGGTCTCGTTAATTAAAGGTTAAAGATGACATTATTTTTGTCAGGGCAAGGCGTCAAAAGGGATTGGTGTCACAAAATCTAATGTTTCTAAAGAATTTGTAGACTTTACTGGCTTCAACACGGGTTTTTCACAAAAAAAAGTAAATTAGTATTAGATTTTTGACATATTAGACGTTCTTTTTGTAGACGTAAGACATATTTTGGATAATTGAAGGTATCAAGGGCTTCCTCTGGAAGAATGGACGAACCTATTCAAAATTTTCGTTTTGTAATTAACGGCTTTTATGTCTTTGGATTTAAATTTTTTTCGAAAAAAAACAAGTATTACATAACTTTGCATTTTTTCTTTTTTGTCTAACTGTTGCTGATTTTCATTAATAAGTGGCCACATAATACATTAACAGTGTTTGATGAAGGTGCAATCGAACATATTTTGGTGCCAAAGTTTTGCTTTACGGCTTCCAAAACATTTTCTGGCAAGTTTTAATTGACTTTTAGTTTGTTGTCTATTTGTTGTTTTTTTTTATTTTCAGTTCTATCTGACGCTATTTTGACTTTGTTATTAAGTTTTCTTTTTTAAAATGGACATCAATTTTTTGATGTAATTAATGTTTGTTGTTGTTGTTTGATTTTGCCGTTCGTCTTCGCTCGCTTTCTTAATATCGGCATATCTCATCAATCTAATGCATCATTTTTTATTCCACTGAGTTATTTGCTTTGGAGACTATTTTTTTGTTCATACACCAGTTTTTTTTGAAAATTACTTGAGTTTTTTGTTTTTCCATCTGTTCTTCATTTGGTAGACAATTATGCCAAAATTGTGGATGAGCGTGGTCGTAACCTTATGCGCGATTGCACATTACTGAGCCGTCTTGTTAGAATAATGCTTTCAGTTGTTGGTATTTACTTGCTTTTCTCTATTATTTGTCAGTTTGCCGCTAACAGCCATTAGGAAATGATCTGGCAGTTCTCAGTATCTGATTAGTGGAGTTGGCTACTGATTTTAAATTGCTATTACGAGTTTTTATATGGCGTAACCTGTTTTTTAAGATTGACTCTACTAAATGACAAAAAATTTAAGTCTGTCCAAAAAATCAATTCTTGGAAGTTCGGATAGAAGCTCACTTTAGAGTTTCACTATTGTTTTTTTTAAGAAAAACATGTTTTAACTGGACCAAATCGTTTTTTACTGGCCGAAAAAAGTGTTAAAGTTAATTTCTTTATTCAACTAAGTATGAAAATAACTATTTCTCAG
>NW_027452207.1:0-16125 GCF_964194025.1 Convolutriloba macropyga
TGCAAAAAAAAGTTTGAATCAAACAAAATGAGGATACATCCGCTATCTTATAACTTTTAACTTGCAAAACTGGTAAATAATTGATCAAAATATTAAAGAAAAAATATTGCAGTTTTTCGGTTAGGATTAAAGACCCTTGACTTTTTTTTAAAAAAATTCAATTTAAAATTCAAATTGAGCAATTCGAATGAACGGCTATTTGCTAAGTTTTTTCTAGAAATGTCAAAATTCAAGATAACCTTTTTAATGAGAAATATATTGAAGGCTAAAATTGAATCGAAGCACCAAATTTTGTTCTTAGTAAATTGTCTAGAAAAATTGAATATTTGGGGAAAATGTTATGAAACAAATCAACGAAAAGAAAATGGCATCAGGCAAGACAAGAAGAAATCACAATAAAGGTAATAAGAAAGTTATTGTGAATTGTCTGTGAAACTGAATTTTATATTTTACATAAATGCAATTTCTTTATTCCAACAGACTCAAAAAATCGAATGCCACCAGCGTGTCAGCGTGGGCGCAAGGCTCGTGTATTATTAATTTGTCTGACTTTTTGAGAGGAGAGAAGGAAACGAACAAATGACCATTTAGTTGAATTTTAAAGTACATAAGGAAGTATGAGACTACAATGCGTGGTTCTTGATTACTTAAGGGATGCACAACGAAGTGAACCGATGTTCTTATTTTCAGCTTGATGACTTTTTTTCAAAACTGGAAATCTAATTTTGACTTCAGGGTTTACGAAAGCCATTATGCTATCAAAACATAGGGTAGGGGATAAGATATAAAACTGTAATTTTAATAATCGGATTTTGCAAGTTTTTTTCGAATATATCACAAATTCCCTCCAATTTTGGCAAAGCTACTCTAAATAGGTCACAATTTCATTTCCCAAAAATATCCCAAAACCAAATAATTTTTTGAACGTAAAATATTCTTTAGGCGTAAAAAATTCTGCTTCAATTTATTAGTATCAAACACCTCACGATTTTTTTTAAAAAAATTGTCCGCAATGGTTGAGATCTTTTGTATCTATTAAACCTAAACCAGTGTGCAGGGCATTGTAAGAATAATTGCTTTCATACGAATTGCTTTTTTAAAACTTTTTTTCATCCAACATGATTTGCCATATTTGTTTTTACCAAACTAAAAAGGTAATTTGGTACGTTGCTTTGCCTACCTTATTAGGCGTGTGCTTATATTTACCTTTTTTTTCTTCTCTGATATGTTTGGCTAATCTGTTAGTCTGATCATATCCCGGGTCGAGGTTTTTGTGTTAATTTTTGTAAGAATTGGGGTGAAATTTTGTAATAATTGCGGTGTAAGAGGTGAAAAAAATTCACCGAGTTTCACCTCATTTCTTCCAAACATTCACCGCAAAATTAACAGCATTTCTTACAAAAATTCACCGCATCCGCTTTTGTTGCAAGTTAATGTGAGAAATTGTGTTAATTGTGAATGCGGTGAGTGCGATAAAAAATCACCGCATTTCTTACAAAATTCACCTCCAAATTCACCGCATTTCTTACAAAAATTCACCGGATTTGTTTTTCAACAATTATTGAATCTGATTTGAATTCACAAAAAATATTATAGATTTACGTGACAGTTGGTGCAGTGAAATAAGAAGTTGAAGACATGAAGAAAGTGAGAGGTTCGAATCGTGTACGGAAGTTTCCTTTTGTAAGAACACCGAGAACGCGGTGAAAATAAGTAATTCACCGCATTCACCGCAAAAAGATGTAGGAAATACGCTGTAAAATTCACCGAATTTCTTGCGAAAATTCACCGCCAAACCTCGACCCGATATTTGTTCTGTCCTGATATAGCTAAGTTTTGGAGTGTTATTGTGTTGTGATAATATTGTAAGCAGCACTCTCACATAATAGAAAATGAATAAGTCTAAGTATTATTTTTACCAATAGGTGTTTACTGTGCCCACAGTAATTTTGAGAATCCAGACCCTCCGCCCACTCCAGAGCACTGGGAATCTCTGGTGTTTCTGTTGACGACACCTCTAGGTCCCTTTGGGACACTATGCAGCAACTACAGGTGAGAATTTATTGATATCATTGCGGAGCAATCGTAACATTAAAAATGAATCTAAAGACAACAAATATTGTTCACGTTTTCTGAAGTTCAAGCCTAGGAATGATAAATTTTTTGTAAAAGAGCTGAGTTGGTGAACCTCATTAGGGGCCTAAAATATTGAACTAAATGACATAAAATATGACATTAAAATTTTTCGAATAAACTGGTTATTTTAAATTAATTAATGCTTTCAAATATAACATCAACACTCTCGCCTTATCATGCTACCGACGAACTAGCCTTGCTTTTGAAAGTAATCCGATTGCACAAGGTTTTCGTAAGTTTCTTGTATTTACGTATAATGCAGAATTTAAATAAACCCTCGATCTAATTTGACGGAGGCACCTCAGGTATGCTTTTTTAACCTCTTCTTTCAAGTCTTCCTTTTTTAACGTCTTCCCTTTTTAACGTCTTCCTTTCAGCTCTTCAACCTTCCACGTACTAAACTGACCAATCCCATAAACCAGTATCAAGGTCGATTTCCTTCGTTGTTTGAAACCTAATATATAACAACAATTTCATGCGTTCGTTCTGTTTTCTTTCTTTCTCTCTTCTCTCCACTAACATATGCACATTAGTTGGACACGTGCTCATTCGGCAAAAAAGACGACTAGGACTAATGCAGGTAAAGCCATTTAAAAATATACCTATCTCCACCTTAAGTTAGACTGTCCATTCAAGTAATATAAATTGCTCTCATAAGTAGAAGCTTAAATTAACAATCAGTTTATGATAACATAGTAAAACTCAAGCAGTGTGAACCAGATGGCTCAGTGGAGAGCACAAAAATGCGATCATTTAAGACATTATGGTGTCGCAGCTCAATGAAGACCCAAATTTTACTCTGACTATGATTACAATTGTGTTGACATTCAACCAAACTAACATACTAGTAGTTGTTCTTCTGATAAGGTTTCCTACAGAAGGAGCTGCTCCGTCGTTTACCATCATCAAAGTTTTAACTCTGAGCAGTTACCTAAACAGCTGCCGGTGATTTTTTATGCCAGCGACAATTTTCATAGCATGAGAAAAATGCAACATCTTGAAATATGTTGAAATATTTTGTCTGCTGAATGGTTTATGGCTAAAAACAAATGGATCACCTCTCGCTGTGCTGCAAAATTTGACTTCAACGCATGCTGCCTTTTAAAAATTACTAGCAGGCCCGCAAAAGCATCATAAGAATATTCTTCAAAAAAGGAGGTTCAATAACTCACCTTTCTTCGTAACACCTCGGGCACAAACACATGCCCCTCGTCTAACAGCCATAGGTATTACGTTACGTTACCGATGTGTTTAGTTTGAATCTATTACCCTATATACCAGCAGTTTCTTCAATTCCTTTTTTTAGCTTTGCTGCCTTGATTATTTAAGGCGCGCTAAGACTTGTGTTAAAACAAATAACGAATTTCCACATGTTGTCATACCGGGTGGCAATGCATAACGCATGAAATAAGTTAGGCTGCATGTTTGAGGATTGTTAAAACATATCAAGATTAGGGGCTTCTGAAAAACACAAAATAAGAAGAAAAGAAAGAGACAAGAAACAGAGAAAAAGTAGACATGAAAGAAGGAAACAAAAGACTAAAAAGACAAAAGAAAAGAAAAACGGAAGAATAAAAGAAAAAGGAAGAGAAAAAGAATAGAGTAAACAGAGAGAAAGGAAAGAGAAATAGACTGAACAGATAAAAGTAGAAAAAATAGAAAAGGAAAAAAAGATAAACAAAAAAGAGGTGAGAAAAGAAAGAGAGGAAATGAAACAAAAAACGAAATAAAGAGGATAGAAATAGAGAAACAAAAAAGATAGAGAAAAAAACCGCAAATAAAGAGAAAAGTAAGAAAAAAAACGGGAAAGATAGAAAAGAAACAAAAGCGAAAGAAAACGCAGAAACGAAAGACAGAAAAGAAAGGGAAAACAAGAGAGAACGACAGAAAACAAAGGCAAAAGGAAGTTAAAGGCAAGGGAGAAAATGATACAGAAAGGAAAGGGAAAAAAGAGAGAATTTAAAGAGAGTAAAGAAATAGAGAAACTAAAGACAGAAAGAAAAGGCAGAAAAAGAGCGAAGAGAAAGAAAAGCAAAAAGGAATAGAAAAGCAAGAGTGAAGAAAGAGAAAAGCAAGAGAAGAGAAAAAAGACAGGAAAAAAGAAAGAGAGAAACGGAATAGATAAAAGAGAAACGAAACAGAGGAAAGAAGAGAAAGAAAGCGAGAAAAGAAAGAAAAAAAATGAGAAAGTAAAAAAGAAAAGTAAAAAGAAACATAGAACAGACAGACAGAAAAACACGAGATGAGAGAAATAGAAAAAAGACAGATAAGAGAGAGAGAGAGAAAAGGACGGCAGGAAAGAAAGAGAGACGAAAGACAGATAATAAAGAGAGAAAAAGTGAGAAGAGAGAAAAAAATACATTACGTAATTCAATGAGTGAAACAAAAAAAATCCATTCAGTTGAAACAGAGAGGGAGGTAAGTCAGTAGTCAATCTTGACGTATGTGAAACGAAAAACGCGCAAAAAAACTAAGGCGAAATATAAAAAGGAGCGCCAAAATAATAGCGCCTAAAAAATCGGAACAAAAAAATTTGAGGAGCATATTCCATATTCGATTTTATTTCGGTAAAGATCTTTACGTAGAGAATCTTTCTGTCGTTATCTGCGATGCATCGGTATTTCTCATTCCTGAACTTTTTTGTTTAATCAGTTTTTCGGTCGTCGACTCATTTTGTATGGACAACTTTTCAGTCATCGACCTATTTTTGCATCCTAGGCTATTCATTCATTGCCCCCTTTCGGCACACGCAACTTTTCGGTCATTGACAGCCTTTCTTTCAATGACCGTCATGACATAGTTAGTTTTTCGGTCACTGACTCTTTTGGAAAATACAGCCTTTTGGTCATTTAACTTTTAAAAATGCATAGAAAACACCATACTGAATGTTTAAGGGATATTGAGACATGTGTGGATAGGAGCGCTGTTAATTATTTGCGATGTATGAATCTTGAAAAACATTCCATTACATCCAGAAACCGTGCAGCAATCTATTATCAAACCATTGGGGTGGATCTTTGGCTCTTGAGGCTGGAAAAACCTAAAAATTGATAGAGAAAATTAAATGAAAATTGCTAGTTTTGTCAGAACAATGCTAGAATTTCTGATGTTAAAGTTCGAAAATCATTCCATTGACCCTAGAAACGTTGAAGTAAAATATTATCAAACCCTAGAGCAGGTTCCTCAACACCCAGGGAAAACCTGAAAATGTAAAAAATTTAGTATAATTTTGCGTGTTTTTGTTTGGAGTTCCACGCAGATAGCTTTCAAAATGCTCATAAAACGTACTTATGTCCTCCAAAAAACTTTTATGAACTCTTACCAGCCTCAATTTTGGTCCACCAAAAAATTCGAAAAATGCCGAAAAAACACCAAAAATAATATTTTGGGCTAAAAACTCCTAAATGACCTTTTAACCTTAAACTACGGCCTTCCCAGTAGCTTAAAAGTAGTAAAAGCCGCGATTGATTACTATAACAGCGATTGGGATTGACAAAACAAAAGATGAATACATTCTTAAACATATTCTTAAAGTGCTATCTCCTAAGCCTAATAATTTGAAGTATTCAATTCTATCTTTGATACCTACACAGAGATTTGTTGACAATTCTTCTCAAAAAAAAAATAAAGCCATCACCGAAAAACTTCGAGCGAACTGCTCTCAAACTACCGGCGAGCGCTTGAATTCGTCAGCAGCCATTCATGCCTTAGTAGGGCTAGTTTCAGCTTGATTGAAGGGGCGTGAGGTGAGCACAGTGGGACCCACCGGGTGAGCAACAATAGGGGGAGGGATTGGGACAACAGTGGGGGGACGGTGGGAGGGAGATCTTTGGCTGCATGGGACCCTTACAGCCTGAACTATGTGCAGGGGTGGAGTTTCGGGAGGGGGGGGGGGGGGGGGGTGAGAAGGGCCTATGTGCGGGGAGTCAATTTCTAAGAACCGCATTCCACACCTTAAGTACAAGTATGCAAAACAGTTTCTGTGAATTTTTATACTTTGAGACTAGTGAGGGGAGAAGCTCTAAGAGAACTTAACGCCCGGCTACCTGTTTATCCTGTTTTTGAGGACTAGAAGTCAGATGGGTCAGACAATAAGTCGGTCGAGCGAAAAATCGCATAAAAATTGACCAACAGGACTAAAATAAATGCCACAAAGATTGTTTGAGAGAGATTAAATAGAGTAGTTTAACCTCATATGTTCGCAACTAACATATTGTCGACGGAATAAAAAGGAATCAAATAAAAGCCGAAAATAGCAAGACTTTCTTTTTGGATCTATTTCAAATTGACATTTTTTTTTTGTGAAAGACTTTTCTTGCATCCTTTTTTTGTGCGGCGCGTGAACCTTTTGGCAGCTGGATTATTGGCCATTGATTCTTTTTGCTTTTAGGTCAATGACTCGCTTGCAGTCTGCGCTTTTTTGGACATTGACCTTTTACGAGAGCAATTTTTGCGGTCATTGACCTCTCGCAATCTGCCCTCTTAACCATGCTGCGCGAGAGATCTCAAACATGCTCTTCGATAGTTCTTAAACATGCTCTTCAGAGGCCTCTTAAACATGCACTTTCGCCTTCCGTTAAACACGGTGCCTTATAAACTGTCATGCACTTAATATATAGGATGCTGCATTCACTTATTTTTGATCGACAACTTGCGCATTTTGATCATTGTTATTACTACTTTAATGAGACGCAACTATTTTTTGATGTATTGACCTGAAATGCTTCAAAAAATGTGTTTAGTAATTTCTACTGTCTGGAGTCCTACCAGACTACACTAGTTGGTCAGCCTGACCTGGGTCTCACTCCTGCCATGATGGCACAATGGTTCTATGATCTCATCGAGACACGGTGGAGAACCATCAACATGATCAGTAAACAGGAAGGAGGTGCGTTTATAGTTGCGTTTCATTCCTTTTTAAAAGAAAAAGTTTGAACACGTCCAATTACTGAGGGTTTCAGCAACGGCTTTAATGACCAAATTAAGAGCAATTTGAGGCGTTTGCAATTTTACGGAATTATTTGACTCAATTGATGCCAATTACCGTTAATTGAAAACCCTTTCTTAAAATTAATAAATTTCAAATTAACAAAAATAAAAGAAAATTAGGCGCAAATTTAATGTTAAAGGCTGAGCCAGTTTACTGATTGGAATTTCACTTCATTTTGCGAAATTGAACTTCATTAACGCACCTTAAACTGTTTTCAACCCCGAAAATAATGTAGAGCCAGACGGAGACTGTGATTACATTCAGGATTAAAGTTAATGGTCAAAAACTCCGGACCCAAAGTATGAAAGAGACTAAATACTAAGTCAAGAATCCAGAATATAGACTGATTGGCGCCAGACTGCCTAAACAAAATGCGAATTAGACCTGCAGATGAATCTTATAAGTTTTCATGTATCACTCCGGCTCTAATCAAAAACAAAATTCAAGGAATTGGTTAAAACTAAATAGTCAAACTAGCAGGTTGAAATAAGCTATTTACATTTGTTTTTGTTGGCTATTAAGTTTAGTTATTGCCCTAGAAAATCAAATCAGAATACTAAAATCTTTGAAATAAACTGGCAGGTGTCTTTCGCACTGGTCTCTGATTATTCCAGTTAATTGATTGCTGACTCAAGAAAGCTAACAGTTTTGGTTATTATCACGCAGTTTTAAAAAACTTAGCTTTTTATGGACCTGTTTGACTTTTCTGTCTGGGCCAAACAGATCGAAACTATAGGAATGAAATAGGCCAAGCAGATTAAAAAAAAATCAGACCACGTGACTTCTACCTGTCTTGAAACTGATATCTTACTGACAGCGTACTGATTATTTGAAATTTTGTTTTGTGGGGAACCCTTTTCTTACAGAGGATTGTTGTGAGGGGCAGACAGCCATGTACGTTCAGTATGGACTCAGAAACATGGCCTGGTCACCCGATGAGTACCTGGAGAAACTGATGGATTACTCAAACCACAGCATGACTCTCAATTACATACAGGTAATATCAATATATCGGGACATTTATGGCTCAAGTGCACCTCCCCTTTGGCCGAAGCCTCAGGTATTTAGTCATCAGACCTTTAGAGGAAAGAATTCCAAGTCATGAAGACCAGAGCATCGGTGCTAAGACCATCTGGGGTCTAGCTCTTTGAGGAGTTGAGTCCCACGAGCCTCAAGTCTCCTTAAAACCATATATCGGGACATAGCAGAGCATGTGGGACATGGAAGCACAATGCTGAGGCAAAAACCTTGTGAGGAGGGTTAGTAAGCAAGGTTGTAGACGTGATCCGTAACCTCTACGTGGTACCCCGGGTAACTACTGCTAGCTCAGTTAGTGGAAAATAGCTAAGCGGATAGTCTGAGGAGTTTGCCCTAAGCAAGCCACCTCGGACTCAAATTTGCTGTGAACTCCTTGTCAGTCCGAAACTCATCAGCGCAGGCAAGAGCCTGAGATGAAATAGTTGAGGCAGAGATTGGAAGAGCGCCCTTGAAAGAAGGGAGCAGAAGTGGTTGTTGGCGGGCCCTGTAAACAAAAGTGGCTCTTGTATTCCTGTCTCGCAGATTTCAACTGTTGAAAATGTCTCCAATAAGCGAAAGATGGTCAAAGTTGACTGATTCGAAAGTCAACAAAGTAACGAAAGCAAAATTAAGACTAGTAGATGACGTTTTGATCGTTTAGTAGCGAATTGGCTAGACTTCATTTAAAGTCTCAAGCGAACTCTAATTGACCAGAAACCCTTGTTAGTAGGCAACGAACGCAGGGTTAGTACGGTTAAGATGTGAGGGAGCTTGAGATGAATGCTACACTGTATTCACTAGAAGTTGATGAGTAGTGGAAGAAAAAACTGTTTGATCGCTGCTCACAATTAGTATTCTAAATGAAAGTCTTCTAGTAGGAAATACTGTGTATGGTCCAGACAAGAGAGATGTAGTGGTAGTCACAGAATTAACATCACAGAATAGTGTTGCACCTGTGATCTCGGAGCTAAAAAATAAAAAGAGTGACTACACTACATGTTTGGTCCTGACATGGCTCAAGTAAAGATGTTAACACTGCATAGGCATTCAGAAAGAAAAAATTTCTCTCAGAATATCTGAATAACAGAGGAAATATCTGTCAAATTGAAAAATTGAGTCGTTGTAGGGGATTCTTTATGAATGGGCTGATGTGTCTTCCAATGAGGCACTTCAAAATGCAACTCGCAAGAGATTCAGATATTCCTCTTGCATTGATAAAAAGCGACGCAACTGGGTAATGGGTTATGGGTAGTGAAAGATCTTATCTAATAATTTCTAACCCTAGTGATCGAAGATTTCAAAATCTTGCAAGAATCTTGCAAAAAATTTTGCAAGATTCTATTAAGAAATGAATTCTTCTTGCAAGAATCTTGCAAGATTTTGTATTTTTCTTGCAAGAATCTTGCAAGATTTTGAAATCTTTTTTTGGTTACCTGGCTAGATGACGATGGCAGACGAGCTAAAAATGTCAAAGTTAAGCATGAAATTGTGTCGGAAAATTTTCTCAAATCAAGTTAAGACTGACTTTTTTTCAGCTATTTCCAGTATAATTTGTGTGTTTTCCCTCCTCCTTTTTAAATCCGGGCTTGGGACCGGCAATGGTGGAGTTACAAACAAATAGCTATAGGAGAAATGAGCGGTGACCTAGCGAAAAAACTAGTCTCAAACTCTATCTCCAAACAAAACAAAATAACAAAACAGCAAATTATATATAAAATGGCAATAAAATTGTCGGAAAATGTATCAAGTTGATTTAACAAATCAACTTTTTCGAGATCTTCTAGTATGTTCTGGGTGTGTTCTAGGCTAAGCGAATGTGTTATTTAATGCTACTCTGAAAAAATACATTTTCAACAATACATGGTTCTGCAACATTTCATCAATTCACCACCCCCCCCCCCCTGACAGTGGTTCTGAGTTGCATTTTTAAACAAATTCTCCGATTAGCAGATTTACTCTTATATCTTTTTTAGAGACAAAATCGAAGGTGTAAATTTTTAGGGTCGTTATTATGGGCCAGTCTGTGCCAACATAATCACAGAGGTGGGTTTTGGACCTGGCCCAATTCGGCGAGCTGCGGATTACGAGGATAGGGAGAAACCATACATTCTGATTTCTCGGGAACACAATAACGATGAACCCACAAACCTATGGTCCAAACAGTTCGACTATGACACTCCACAAATGACCTTTGGGTGGTTCAAAGAGCAAATCATGTGTCGTGAAAAGCCTTGGTTGTGTGAGAACTGAAAAGCTGTCAAAGTAAAAAAAACTTTCAAACTATGACTCAATCTAGCCATCATTAAAAATTCTACGGGCTATGTTACATGTTCGGTTCCTTCGGTTGTATAATTTGGACAGATTTTTGCAACAGTTGCCTATTTACAAAACTTAGAGAGAATTCATTTCAAGCAAACAATTGCACAAGAAAGGAGTGGAACAGCATCGAAGTTCGCAACAAAATTGTTGAGTATGTTCAATAAGTTAAAAAATTTAAAAATATTTCAGTGCTCTTCGGTTTATATTACATCTTAATTCCACTCAATTTCACGCTATTTCAAATGCACTTCACTATTGCTAGGTTTGATGTTTTAACTATTTTGTAAAAGAAATGCGTTGAACGCAATGAAAAGAGGTTGAACGGTTGAATTAATGGCATTCACTGCTCAGCGCTTAGATTTTTGCAACGAAAAAACTCCTTTATTCCACCACAGTTTACAGCAAATTTTAAAATAGTGTTCCAATCATCCCTCAGCCTGGAGATAGTTGTACCTAAGTTCCTGGGCGAAAACGGATGATTAACTTATAAGAACGAGCCAGTCGAATGATTAACATTTTAAAACTTGCAAGGCGAATGGTTAACGTAAAAGAAGTTGCAAGTCAAATCTTTTATTTTTAGGAACTTGCAAGTGGAAAGGTAAATATGTATGAAGTAGCTAGTCGAATGGTTGACCTGTAAGAACAAATCGAATAATTAACATGTAAGAACTTGGAAGTCGAATGGCTAACGTAAAAGAAGTTGCAAGTCGAATCATTTCTTTTTAAGAACTTGCATATCGAATGATTGACTCGTTCGAACTTGCATGTCGAATAGTTAATTTTTAAGAAGTTACAAATCGAATGGTTAACTTGTAAGAATTTGAAATTCAAAAGATTAATAAATAAGAAATTTGAAGTCGAATGGTTAACGTGTAAAAATTTATAAGTAGGCTTGTTAAATTGAATAACCTTGCAGGTCAAATGGTCAACTTGTAAGAAGTTGCAATTCGGATGGTTAACTTGCAAGAAATTGCAAGTCGAATGGTTAACTTGTAAAAACTTGCAAGTCTAAGTGTTAATTTGGAAGAACTTGCGAGTCGAAGAGATAACTTGTAAGAAGTTGCAAGTGGATTGGCTAATTGTAAGAACTTGTGAGCCGAATGGTTAATGTTAAGAAGTTGCTGGTCGAATGGGTAACTTCTAAAAACCTGCAAGTCGAATAGGTTACTGGTAAGAACTGGCTAGTCGAGTGAGTACCTTGTAAGAAATTGCAAATCAAAGTTGTTCTCTCCCAGAACGGCTCTATTGATTTAAGCGTATTACTTATTTCACCCACTGGCTCCGTCATGTCATACACCAATAGTGTATTTATCTGAAAGGGGATGATTCGCGGCGCAAAACAGGCGAAATTAGAAGATATGTTAGAGTGAGTTACCTGGTATATCAATGCGTTGCATTGAGTTGTTTGATTCGGCGGGCAATTGATAGACAAGAGACAAAGATTGAATTAAGTGAAAGTTAGGAAGGAAAAATTTGCTATGGACGTTCCTCAAGCGAATTGATTGAAATTTAAGTACGGCGTGAAACAATTCAGTTAGTGAAAAGATAAATTTTTAATAATCTCGGGTATGAACAGACATTCATACCCCCCAGGTTGAGGTCCAGACCCAAATTTTCGTCTGATCGGACTTTTCAGACAAAAATTATCTCTGATCAGACTCTCCAGACGTAAATTCACTCTGATCAGACATTTCAGACCGAAGGTGTTCTGATCAGACCATCTTCAGACCATGGTCCAGACTCAAATTCTGACTATTGCCCAGACCATAATCAGACTATGATCAGGCTCAAGTGCGCTCGAAGAGGTTATGATCAGACCCAGTTACGCTCAAAGCATTTATGGTCAAACCCAGTTGCGCTTGCAGCCATTTATGATCAGACTCAAGTGCGCTCGAGACCAGTTCTGATCAGACTCAAGTGCACTCGAATTAGTCTGATCAGAGAAAATGTTTTTTATGAAAAAACCTCCTAGTTTTGCTATAATATATTCTTTTCATAAAAACTGATGTTTGCCGTATTCAATTCATCTAAGGAAAAATCAAATAAAAAGTATTGCTAAAGGAAACGAAACCCAACTGTTCAGAACAAATTTTATTTTGTATACAGTTCAGTGTATACTTCTGACTCAATGGATGAGTTTAGACAGCTTTCCATATGAAACATCGTGGTCTCCACTGAAACATCGTGGATCAAAGTTTCTTCTGAAGTGGACGGCCTCTGCTATCAGCTGGACTCCTTTTTCTCATCAGAGCTATCGGACTTATGATGGGTCTCTGATCAGAACGCTGCTTTGTGGCTGCCTCTTGGCAGAGCCAACATCTCTCAGTAAAAAAAAATTGACAAAAATAATGCGCTCGAAATGGTTCCTGATCAGACCCGATTGCGTTCAAAAACTTCTCTGATCAGATCCAAGTGCGCTTGAAGAGGTTAAGATCAGACCCAAATGCGGTCGAAGTCGCTTCTGATCAGACAAAAGTGCGCTCGAAGAGGTTATGATCAGACCCAATTGCGCTCGAATCCGCCTATGATCAGACTTTTCAGACCCAATCGACCTCTAATCAAACCATCTCCAGACCATCGTCCAGACGGTAGTGCGCTCGAACTTCCTTCCAGACCCTGTAATTTTGGTCTGGGACCGCACGCGTGTGCGCTCGACTGGGTCTGATCATAAACCAATTTGCGTCTGGACCTCAATCTGGGCCATATAGAAATCAACAATTTGACAGCAGAGGTCAAATGGACTCAATGTAAAGATTAAAGTGGTTGAATTTCGATAAGTGACGCACTGATGTACCACAAAATAGAACTAAAAATTACCCATCAATTTCCTGGGGATTTGTCTAATTTTAAAATTTGAAATTTTTGGAAATATTTTCCAATTGGTTGTTGTAAACATGGAGGACGCGATGAAAATTATAATTGTGAAAAAAAACCAATTCATAAAAAAACCAGAATGCAATAATTTTGATATCCTAATTCATTTGATTTCGGGCGGTTGTTTTTTATTGGTGACAACAAAACTAACAAAGCCTAAATGTGGCAACACACTGGCATATTTGACCTTTCTGCCTCTTTCTGGTATTCTTGATTGCACTTGGGATCATTAATGGCTTTGCTTGAGTTTTTTTGAATTTTCTCATATTAGAAGTGGGAATCTAAAGAGATCACTAACGTATGTACTTTATTTGATATTAGGTTTTGCTTTTTTGCTGTAAATATTTCTGATGAATTTCATTGCTCTTGAATTGGCCCTCAAAAACATTTCAACTCATGTTGATGAAGTTTATAAATACTGATTTTCCTTTTAACGTTTTTTTTGGCAGTTTCTGTCACCTTGTCAGAACAAAAGACAGTTCAAATTATGTGTTTCTTAGTACCAGAACTTCATGCAGTTCCATTAGATAGACATATTTACATTCCATTAATATTGACATCAGATTCTTTGATGAATCAATAGATTTATTTATTTTTCGTGTGTGGCATTGAATAAATTTTTTGATGAAACGAGATGAGCAGCATGTACAATTTTTTGACTGTTAGTTTGCTCTCTAATTTTTTGTTTGTAAAATGGTATATAGAGTTTGATCAATTAATTAAAACTAATTTTAGTTTGAAATTGGGGTTTTTTTTGAAGGCGGTTCGGCGGCTTGAGCATGTCAAGACCTTACAAAAAATTGAACCATGGTTATTGGAATCCTTTGTTATTCTAAGAAACATTAAGACACCAACACTGACATTCTGA
This sequence comes from Convolutriloba macropyga, assembly GCF_964194025.1. Taxonomy (NCBI): domain Eukaryota; kingdom Metazoa; phylum Xenacoelomorpha; order Acoela; family Convolutidae; genus Convolutriloba; species Convolutriloba macropyga. Next base: position 14,205 of record NW_027452207.1, read on the forward strand.
GACACAAAAATACAGACAATATCATGTGCAAATTTTTGGTTGCGGTTCAATCTAATTATTGATTACGCCGGCCATGAAATTGAATTGCTTCACACGGAGAACACAGGAAAACAGTTTTGGTATTAATTCGCTGTCCTTGCGTAATGAAGAAAATTGAGTGTTGTTTACGCTGAATGATATCGCGTTATACTTTAGCTCTATCGGGGGTCATATATATTTTTATACCAATCGTTCTATTGACAGTGTTTTATTTTAAGTCCTTCCCTTTGAAAACACTATCTATTACATATTTACAGTATTTAACGGAGTCATGGCTGTCTGTTTGCAACATGTAAGATGCTGAGAACCAGAACAAAAATTATGGAAAATATTGTCGTCGTGGTAAAAAGATTTTCATAAAAAGAAAAAAAAATGTTTTAGAAAATGTAACACAGTCTCTCTGTGGTATTTTGTGTTTCCTCACCAATTTTTCCAAACCACATGGCTCTTTTTTATATAGTCTGGAGTCACATTTTCAAAGGTTTTTTGGCTCACATCAAGTAACCTTTTAGGGGAGTAGAAATTGAAATTTGTGAGAACGACAATAGTTGATTAAAGAATTAATGATTAAAGTTTTGAAATTGCAAAATTTAAAGCATCAAAATTTAAACAGAAGCGTATTCAAATACTTGAGTTGTTACTGCAGTTCCCAAATTGCCTTATTTGTGAATCGGTTTTTAATTTATAACTGTAGGACACACTTGACTGCAAGTTTTTCTATATGTTTCCCTGGTTAAATTCCTGATACATTACAATGAATACCAGTAGACAAGCACTCTTGCAGTCTGTTTGAAACGGTCCAACGTTTTTCTTTCTTCTAAACACAATGACAAGGTCGTCAGCGTTAAAAACATTTTATGTAAGAAGTGCATTGACATCCGCTGAAAAAAAATATGTTTCAGTGGACAATTCTAACATAATAATACGCCTAATCTGCTGAATTTTTGGCATCTTTCCTGCATGATTTCAGCAATTTTTAGCACATTAGGTGGATAATTATGTAAGATTTATCCGGTGAAAACTTTTTTTGCACCGGTTCTCAGCCTATAGCTTATATACTTTTCAGTAATTTTGGTATAAGTAAGTATAAATGTATTCCTTCCGTCAAATAAGAAGAAAGCGTGACACTTTTGAGGTGATCTGTTGTTTTAAAAATATCAATAAAAACAGCACCTATTTTTGATTGATTAATAGCTCTACAGAAATGCATCAGCTGCGTTTGTAAGCAAGAATGCGCAAAAAAAATTGGACGTAAAAATATGTAATAAAGGCGCTGATTCCGCTGAATTTAAACTTTTCACAATTGCTGAAAATATTTAAGAAAGATCCTGAGAAACTGCTGAATTTTGCTGAAGAGAAGTCCTGAAAATATGTAAGAAAGGAGCTGAATCAAATGCTGATTTCATGTAAATATGTGCAGAAAGGTGTTGAAAAATTTTATCTCAGCGGAATCAAAACCTATTTTTCAATTTCCAGCGCAATCAGCACAAAACTTACATAATTTCCAGACGTTCAGTGGATTTCTTTCAAAAATATCCGTTTAAAGCTGCTGACCCTTCGATCCGGGTGTGTTTGGGTTTTCAAAGATTACTGTATAGTGAAAAGTCCTAAAAATTTATTAGTCTCGACCATCACACGGACAATAATCAATTGCCCTGAATATCTCTTGTTCTGGTTTTTACTCACCTCTTAATATATACACGGTATGAAATTTAAATGACAATGAAGAAACGGAAGGGTTATTTTGTTTGCAAACGATGCATTATTTTACAGCTGGAGTACTTATTGATCACTGGTGGGCAATCCAAGGGACAGTTTTCAATGTGCAGCAGTTCAGGGACCTTATAAGCTCATGTAAATTATTTTTTCTACGTATTTTACT
>NW_027452208.1:0-20000 GCF_964194025.1 Convolutriloba macropyga
TAGCTTGAGTTAGCTTGAGTTAGCTTGAGTTAGCTTGAGTTAGCTTGAGTTAGCTTGTCTTAGCTTTAGCTAGCTTGAGTTAGCTTGAACTAGCTTTAGCTACCTTGAGTTAGCTTGAGTTAGCTCGGGTTAGCTTGAGTTAGCTTGAGTTAGCTTGAGTTAGCTTTAGCTAGCTTGAGTTAGCTTGAGTTAGCTTGAGTTAGCTTGAGTTAGCTTGAATTAGCTTGAGTTAGCTTGAGTTAGCTTTAGCTAGCTTGGGTTAGCTTGAGCTAGCTTGAGTTAGCTCGGGTTAGCTTGAGTTAGCTTGAGTTAGCTTTAGCTAGCTTGAGTTAGCTTGAGTTAGCTTGAGTTAGCTTGAGTTAGCTTTAGCTAGCTTGAGTTAGCTTGAACTAGCTTGAGTTAGCTTGAGCTAGCTTGAGTTAGCTTGAGTTAGCTTGAGTTAGCTTTAGCTAGCTTGAGTTAGCTTGAACTAGCTTGAGTTAGCTTGAGTTAGCTTGAGTTAGCTTGTCTTAGCTTTAGCTAGCTTGAGCTAGCTTGAACTAGCTTTAGCTACCTTGAGTTAGCTTGAGTTAGCTCGGGTTAGCTTGAGTTAGCTTGAGTTAGCTTGAGTTAGCTTTAGCTAGCTTGAGTTAGCTTGAGTTAGCTTGAGTTAGCTTGAACTAGCTTGAGTTAGCTTGAGTTAGCTTGAGTTAGCTTGAGTTAGCTTGAGTTAGCTTGTCTTAGCTTTAGCTAGCTTGAGTTAGCTTGAACTAGCTTTAGCTACCTTGAGTTAGCTTGAGTTAGCTCGGGTTAGCTTGAGTTAGCTTGAGTTAGCTTGAGTTAGCTTTAGCTAGCTTGAGTTAGCTTGAGTTAGCTTGAGTTAGCTTGAGTTAGCTTGAATTAGCTTGAGTTAGCTTGAGTTAGCTTTAGCTAGCTTGGGTTAGCTTGAGCTAGCTTGAGTTAGCTCGGGTTAGCTTGAGTTAGCTTGAGTTAGCTTTAGCTAGCTTGAGTTAGCTTGAGTTAGCTTGAGTTAGCTTGAGTTAGCTTTAGCTAGCTTGAGTTAGCTTGAACTAGCTTGAGTTAGCTTGAGCTAGCTTGAGTTAGCTTGAGTTAGCTTGAGTTAGCTTTAGCTAGCTTGAGTTAGCTTGAACTAGCTTGAGTTAGCTTGAGCTAGCTTGAGTTAGCTTGAGTTAGCTTGAGTTAGCTTTAGCTAGCTTGAGTTAGCTTGAACTAGCTTGAGTTAGCTTGAGTTAGCTTGAGTTAGCTTGAGTTAGCTTGTCTTAGCTTTAGCTAGCTTGAGCTAGCTTGAACTAGCTTTAGCTACCTTGAGTTAGCTTGAGTTAGCTCGGGTTAGCTTGAGTTAGCTTGAGTTAGCTTGAGTTAGCTTGAGCTAGCTTGAGTTAGCTTGAGTTAGCTTGAGTTAGCTTTAGCTAGCTTGAGTTAGCTTGAACTAGCTTGAGTTAGCTTGAGCTAGCTTGAGTTAGCTTGAGTTAGCTTGAGTTAGCTTTAGCTAGCTTGAGTTAGCTTGAACTAGCTTGAGTTAGCTTGAGTTAGCTTGAGTTAGCTTGAGTTAGCTTGTCTTAGCTTTAGCTAGCTTGAGCTAGCTTGAACTAGCTTTAGCTACCTTGAGTTAGCTTGAGTTAGCTCGGGTTAGCTTGAGTTAGCTTGAGTTAGCTTGAGTTAGCTTTAGCTAGCTTGAGTTAGCTTGAGTTAGCTTGAGTTAGCTTGAACTAGCTTGAGTTAGCTTGAGTTAGCTTGAGTTAGCTTGAGTTAGCTTGAGTTAGCTTGAGTTAGCTTGTCTTAGCTTTAGCTAGCTTGAGTTAGCTTGAACTAGCTTTAGCTACCTTGAGTTAGCTTGAGTTAGCTCGGGTTAGCTTGAGTTAGCTTGAGTTAGCTTGAGTTAGCTTTAGCTAGCTTGAGTTAGCTTGAGTTAGCTTGAGTTAGCTTGAGTTAGCTTGAATTAGCTTGAGTTAGCTTGAGTTAGCTTTAGCTAGCTTGGGTTAGCTTGAGCTAGCTTGAGTTAGCTCGGGTTAGCTTGAGTTAGCTTGAGTTAGCTTTAGCTAGCTTGAGTTAGCTTGAGTTAGCTTGAGTTAGCTTGAGTTAGCTTTAGCTAGCTTGAGTTAGCTTGAACTAGCTTGAGTTAGCTTGAGCTAGCTTGAGTTAGCTTGAGTTAGCTTGAGTTAGCTTTAGCTAGCTTGAGTTAGCTTGAACTAGCTTTAGTTAGCTTGAGTTAGCTTGAGTTAGCTTGAGTTAGCTTGAGTTAGCTTGTCTTAGCTTTAGCTAGCTTGAGTTAGCTTGAACTAGCTTTAGCTACCTTGAGTTAGCTTGAGTTAGCTCGGGTTAGCTTGAGTTAGCTTGAGTTAGCTTGAGTTAGCTTTAGCTAGCTTGAGTTAGCTTGAGTTAGCTTGAGTTAGCTTGAGTTAGCTTGAGTTAGCTTGAGTTAGCTTGTCTTAGCTTTAGCTAGCTTGAGTTAGCTTGAACTAGCTTTAGCTACCTTGAGTTAGCTTGAGTTAGCTCGGGTTAGCTTGAGTTAGCTTGAGTTAGCTTGAGTTAGCTTTAGCTAGCTTGAGTTAGCTTGAGTTAGCTTGAGTTAGCTTGAGTTAGCTTGAATTAGCTTGAGTTAGCTTGAGTTAGCTTTAGCTAGCTTGGGTTAGCTTGAGCTAGCTTGAGTTAGCTCGGGTTAGCTTGAGTTAGCTTGAGTTAGCTTTAGCTAGCTTGAGTTAGCTTGAGTTAGCTTGAGTTAGCTTGAGTTAGCTTTAGCTAGCTTGAGTTAGCTTGAACTAGCTTGAGTTAGCTTGAGCTAGCTTGAGTTAGCTTGAGTTAGCTTGAGTTAGCTTTAGCTAGCTTGAGTTAGCTTGAACTAGCTTGAGTTAGCTTGAGTTAGCTTGAGTTAGCTTGAGTTAGCTTGAGTTAGCTTGTCTTAGCTTTAGCTAGCTTGAGTTAGCTTGAACTAGCTTTAGCTACCTTGAGTTAGCTTGAGTTAGCTCGGGTTAGCTTGAGTTAGCTTGAGTTAGCTTGAGTTAGCTTTAGCTAGCTTGAGTTAGCTTGAGTTAGCTTGAGTTAGCTTGAACTAGCTTGAGTTAGCTTGAGTTAGCTTGAGTTAGCTTGAGTTAGCTTGAGTTAGCTTGTCTTAGCTTTAGCTAGCTTGAGTTAGCTTGAACTAGCTTTAGCTACCTTCAGTTAGCTTGAGTTAGCTCGGGTTAGCTTGAGTTAGCTTGAGTTAGCTTGAGTTAGCTTTAGCTAGCTTGAGTTAGCTTGAGTTAGCTTGAGTTAGCTTGAGTTAGCTTGAATTAGCTTGAGTTAGCTTGAGTTAGCTTTAGCTAGCTTGGGTTAGCTTGAGCTAGCTTGAGTTAGCTCGGGTTAGCTTGAGTTAGCTTGAGTTAGCTTTAGCTAGCTTGAGTTAGCTTGAGTTAGCTTGAGTTAGCTTGAGTTAGCTTTAGCTAGCTTGAGTTAGCTTGAGCTAGCTGAGTTAGCTTGAGTTAGCTAGCTTGAGCTTGAGCTAGCTAGCTAGCTTGAGCTTGAGCTAGCTAGCTCGCTTGAGCTTGAGCTTGAGCTAGCTAGCTTGAGCTTGAGCTAGCTAGCTAGCTTGAGCTTGAGCTTGAGCTAGCTGGCTTGAGCTTGAGCTAGCTAGCTTGAGCTTGAGCTAGCTAGCTAGCTAGCTTGAGCTTGAGCTTGAGCTAGCTAGCTAGCTTGAGCTAGCTATCTAGCTTGAGCTTGAGCTAGCTAGCTAGCTTGAGCTTGAGCTTGAGCTTGAGCTAGCTGGCTTGAGCTTGAGCTAGCTAGCTTGAGCTTGAGCTAGCTAGCTAGCTTGAGCTTGAGCTTGAGCTAGCTGGCTTGAGCTTGAGCTAGCTAGCTTGAGCTTGAGCTAGCTAGCTAGCTTGAGCTTGAGCTTGAGCTAGCTAGCTAGCTAGCTTGAGCTTGAGCTTGAGCTTGAGCTAGCTAGCTTGAGCTTGAGCTAGCTAGCTAGCTTGAGCTTGAGCTTGAGCTAGCTAGCTTGAGCTTGAGCTTGAGCTAGCTAGCTTGAGCTTGAGCTTGAGCTAGCTAGCTTGAGCTTGAGCTTGAGCTAGCTAGCTTGAGCTTGAGCTTGAGCTAGCTAGCTAGCTAGCTTGAGCTTGAGCTAGCTAGCTTGAGCTTGAGCTAGCTAGCTAGCTTGAGATTGAGCTTGAGCTAGCTGGCTTGAGCTTGAGCTAGCTAGCTTGAGCTTGAGCTAGCTAGCTTGAGCTTGAGCTAGCTAGCTAGCTTGAACTTGAGCTAGCTAGCTAGCTTGAGCTTGAGCTTGAGCTAGCTAGCTAGCTTGAGCTTGAGCTTGAGCTAGCTGGCTTGAGCTTGAGCTAGCTAGCTTGAGCTTGAGCTAGCTAGCTTGAGCTTGAGCTAGCTAGCTAGCTTGAACTTGAGCTAGCTAGCTAGCTTGAGCTTGAGCTAGCTAGCTAGCTTGAGCTTGAGCTAGCTAGCTAGCTTGAGCTTGAGCTTGAGCTAGCTAGCTTGAGCTTGAGCTTGAGCTAGCTAGCTAGCTTGAGCTTGAGCTAGCTAGCTTGAGCTTGAGCTAGCTAGCTTGAGCTTGAGCTAGCTAGCTAGCTTGAGCTTGAGCTAGCTAGCTAGCTTGAACTTGAGCTAGCTAGCTAGCTTGAGCTTGAGCTAGCTAGCTAGCTTGAGCTAGCTAGCTAGCTTGAGCTTGAGCTTGAGCTAGCTAGCTTGAGCTTGAGCTAGCTAGCTAGCTTGAGCTTGAGCTAGCTAGCTAGCTTGAGCTTGAGCTAGCTAGCTAGCTTGAGCTTGAGCTTGAGCTAGCTAGCTTGAGCTTGAGCTTGAGCTAGCTAGCTAGCTTGAGCTTGAGCTAGCTAGCTTGAGCTTGAGCTAGCTAGCTTGAGCTTGAGCTAGCTAGCAAGCTTGTGCTTGAGCTAGCTAGCTAGCTTGAGCTTGAGCTTGAGCTAGCTAGCTTGAGCTTGAGCTAGCTAGCTTGAGCTTGAGCTAGCTAGCTTGAGCTTGAGCTAGCTAGCAAGCTTGTGCTTGAGCTAGCTAGCTAGCTTGAGCTTGAGCTTGAGCTAGCTGGCTTGAGCTTGAGCTAGCTAGCTTGAGCTTGAGCTAGCTAGCTTGAGCTTGACCTAGCTAGCTAGCTTGAACTTGAGCTAGCTAGCTAGCTTGAGCTTGAGCTAGCTAGCTAGCTTGAGCTTGAGCTAGCTAGCTAGCTTGAGCTTGAGCTTGAGCTAGCTAGCTTGAGCTTGAGCTTGAGCTAGCTAGCTAGCTTGAGCTTGAGCTAGCTAGCTTGAGCTTGAGCTAGCTAGCTTGAGCTTGAGCTAGCTAGCTAGCTTGAGCTTGAGCTAGCTAGCTAGCTTGAACTTGAGCTAGCTAGCTAGCTTGAGTTTGAGCTAGCTAGCTTGAGCTTGAGCTAGCTAGCTTGAGCTTGAGCTAGCTAGCTAGCTTGAACTTGAGCTAGCTAGCTAGCTTGAGCTTGAGCTAGCTAGCTAGCTTGAGCTTGAGCTAGCTAGCTAGCTTGAGCTTGAGCTTGAGCTAGCTAGCTTGAGCTTGAGCTTGAGCTAGCTAGCTAGCTTGAGCTTGAGCTAGCTAGCTTGAGCTTGAGCTAGCTAGCTTGAGCTTGAGCTAGCTAGCTAGCTTGAGCTTGAGCTAGCTAGCTAGCTTGAACTTGAGCTAGCTAGCTAGCTTGAGCTTGAGCTAGCTAGCTTGAGCTTGAGCTAGCTAGCTAGCTTGAGCTTGAGCTTGAGCTAGCTAGCTAGCTAGCTTGAGCTTGAGCTTGAGCTTGAGCTAGCTAGCTTGAGCTTGAGCTAGCTAGCTAGCTTGAGCTTGGGCTTGAGCTAGCTAGCTTGAGCTTGAGCTTGAGCTAGCTAGCTTGAGCTTGAGCTTGAGCTAGCTAGCTTGAGCTTGAGCTTGAGCTAGCTAGCTTGAGCTTGAGCTTGAGCTAGCTAGCTAGCTAGCTTGAGCTTGAGCTAGCTAGCTTGAGCTTGAGCTAGCTAGCTAGCTTGAGCTTGAGCTTGAGCTAGCTGGCTTGAGCTTGAGCTAGCTAGCTTGAGCTTGAGCTAGCTAGCTTGAGCTTGAGCTAGCTAGCTAGCTTGAACTTGAGCTAGCTAGCTAGCTTGAGCTTGAGCTTGAGCTTGAGCTAGCTAGCTAGCTTGAGCTTGAGCTTGAGCTAGCTGGCTTGAGCTTGAGCTAGCTAGCTTGAGCTTGAGCTAGCTAGCTTGAGCTTGAGCTAGCTAGCTAGCTTGAACTTGAGCTAGCTAGCTAGCTTGAGCTTGAGCTAGCTAGCTAGCTTGAGCTTGAGCTAGCTAGCTAGCTTGAGCTTGAGCTTGAGCTAGCTAGCTTGAGCTTGAGCTTGAGCTAGCTAGCTAGCTTGAGCTTGAGCTAGCTAGCTTGAGCTTGAGCTAGATAGCTTGAGCTTGAGCTAGCTAGCTAGCTTGAGCTTGAGCTAGCTAGCTAGCTTGAACTTGAGCTAGCTAGCTAGCTTGAGCTTGAGCTAGCTAGCTAGCTTGAGCTAGCTAGCTAGCTTGAGCTTGAGCTTGAGCTAGCTAGCTTGAGCTTGAGCTAGCTAGCTAGCTTGAGCTTGAGCTAGCTAGCTAGCTTGAGCTTGAGCTAGCTAGCTAGCTTGAGCTTGAGCTTGAGCTAGCTAGCTTGAGCTTGAGCTTGAGCTAGCTAGCTAGCTTGAGCTTGAGCTAGCTAGCTTGAGCTTGAGCTAGCTAGCTTGAGCTTGAGCTAGCTAGCAAGCTTGTGCTTGAGCTAGCTAGCTAGCTTGAGCTTGAGCTTGAGCTAGCTAGCTTGAGCTTGAGCTAGCTAGCTTGAGCTTGAGCTAGCTAGCTTGAGCTTGAGCTAGCTAGCAAGCTTGTGCTTGAGCTAGCTAGCTAGCTTGAGCTTGAGCTTGAGCTAGCTGGCTTGAGCTTGAGCTAGCTAGCTTGAGCTTGAGCTAGCTAGCTTGAGCTTGAGCTAGCTAGCTAGCTTGAACTTGAGCTAGCTAGCTAGCTTGAGCTTGAGCTAGCTAGCTAGCTTGAGCTTGAGCTAGCTAGCTAGCTTGAGCTTGAGCTTGAGCTAGCTAGCTTGAGCTTGAGCTTGAGCTAGCTAGCTAGCTTGAGCTTGAGCTAGCTAGCTTGAGCTTGAGCTAGCTAGCTTGAGCTTGAGCTAGCTAGCTAGCTTGAGCTTGAGCTAGCTAGCTAGCTTGAACTTGAGCTAGCTAGCTAGCTTGAGTTTGAGCTAGCTAGCTTGAGCTTGAGCTAGCTAGCTTGAGCTTGAGCTAGCTAGCTAGCTTGAACTTGAGCTAGCTAGCTAGCTTGAGCTTGAGCTAGCTAGCTAGCTTGAGCTTGAGCTAGCTAGCTAGCTTGAGCTTGAGCTTGAGCTAGCTAGCTTGAGCTTGAGCTTGAGCTAGCTAGCTAGCTTGAGCTTGAGCTAGCTAGCTTGAGCTTGAGCTAGCTAGCTTGAGCTTGAGCTAGCTAGCTAGCTTGAGCTTGAGCTAGCTAGCTAGCTTGAACTTGAGCTAGCTAGCTAGCTTGAGCTTGAGCTAGCTAGCTAGCTTGAGCTAGCTAGCTAGCTTGAGCTTGAGCTTGAGCTTGAGCTAGCTAGCTTGAGCTTGAGCTAGCTAGCTAGCTTGAGCTTGAGCTAGCTAGCTAGCTTGAGCTTGAGCTAGCTAGCTAGCTTGAGCTTGAGCTTGAGCTAGCTAGCTTGAGCTTGAGCTAGCTAGCTAGCTTGAGCTTGAGCTAGCTAGCTAGCTTGAGCTTGAGCTTGAGCTAGCTAGCTTGAGCTTGAGCTTGAGCTAGCTAGCTAGCTTGAGCTTGAGCTAGCTAGCTTGAGCTTGAGCTAGCTAGCTTGAGCTTGAGCTAGCTAGCTAGCTTGTGCTTGAGCTAGCTAGCTAGCTTGAGCTTGAGCTTGAGCTAGCTGGCTTGAGCTTGAGCTAGCTAGCTTGAGCTTGAGCTAGCTAGCTTGAGCTTGAGCTAGCTAGCTAGCTTGAACTTGAGCTAGCTAGCTAGCTTGAGCTTGAGCTAGCTAGCTAGCTTGAGCTTGAGCTAGCTAGCTAGCTTGAGCTTGAGCTTGAGCTAGCTAGCTTGAGCTTGAGCTTGAGCTAGCTAGCTAGCTTGAGCTTGAGCTAGCTAGCTTGAGCTTGAGCTAGCTAGCTTGAGCTTGAGCTAGCTAGCTAGCTTGAGCTTGAGCTAGCTAGCTAGCTTGAACTTGAGCTAGCTAGCTAGCTTGAGCTTGAGCTAGCTAGCTAGCTTGAGCTAGCTAGCTAGCTTGAGCTTGAGCTTGAGCTAGCTAGCTTGAGCTTGAGCTAGCTAGCTAGCTTGAGCTTGAGCTAGCTAGCTAGCTTGAGCTTGAGCCAGCTAGCTAGCTTGAGCTTGAGCTTGAGCTAGCTAGCTTGAGCTTGAGCTTGAGCTAGCTAGCTAGCTTGAGCTTGAGCTAGCTAGCTTGAGCTTGAGCTAGCTAGCTTGAGCTTGAGCTAGCTAGCAAGCTTGTGCTTGAGCTAGCTAGCTAGCTTGAGCTTGAGCTTGAGCTAGCTAGCTTGAGCTTGAGCTAGCTAGCTTGAGCTTGAGCTAGCTAGCTTGAGCTTGAGCTAGCTAGCAAGCTTGTGCTTGAGCTAGCTAGCTAGCTTGAGCTTGAGCTTGAGCTAGCTGGCTTGAGCTTGAGCTAGCTAGCTTGAGCTTGAGCTAGCTAGCTTGAGCTTGAGCTTGAGCTTGAGCTAGCTGGCTTGAGCTTGAGCTAGCTAGCTTGAGCTTGAGCTAGCCTAGCTTGAGCTTGAGCTAGCTAGCTAGCTTGAACTTGAGCTAGCTAGCTAGCTTGAGCTTGAAGCTTGAGCTAGCTAGCTAGCTGGAGCTTGAGCTAGCTAGCTTGAGCTTGAGCTAGCTAGCTTGAGCTTGAGCTAGCTAGCTAGCTTGAGCTTGAGCTAGCTAGCTAGCTTGAACTTGAGCTAGCTAGCTAGCTTGAGTTTGAGCTAGCTAGCTTGAGCTTGAGCTAGCTAGCTAGCTTGAGCTTGAGCTAGCTAGCTAGCTTGAACTTGAGCTAGCTAGCTAGCTTGAGCTTGAGCTAGCTAGCTAGCTTGAGCTTGAGCTAGCTAGCTAGCTTGAGCTTGAGCTTGAGCTAGCTAGCTTGAGCTTGAGCTTGAGCTAGCTAGCTAGCTTGAGCTTGAGCTAGCTAGCTTGAGCTTGAGCTAGCTAGCTTGAGCTTGAGCTAGCTAGCTAGCTTGAGCTTGAGCTAGCTAGCTAGCTTGAACTTGAGCTAGCTAGCTAGCTTGAGCTTGAGCTAGCTAGCTAGCTTGAGCTAGCTAGCTAGCTTGAGCTTGAGCTTGAGCTTGAGCTAGCTAGCTTGAGCTTGAGCTAGCTAGCTAGCTTGAGCTTGAGCTAGCTAGCCAGCTTGAGCTTGAGCTAGCTAGCTAGCTTGAGCTTGAGCTTGAGCTAGCTAGCTTGAGCTTGAGCTTGAGCTAGCTAGCTAGCTTGAGCTTGAGCTAGCTAGCTAGCTTGAGCTTGAGCTTGAGCTAGCTAGCTTGAGCTTGAGCTTGAGCTAGCTAGCTAGCTTGAGCTTGAGCTAGCTAGCTTGAGCTTGAGCTAGCTAGCTTGAGATTGAGCTAGCTAGCTAGCTTGTGCTTGAGCTAGCTAGCTAGCTTGAGCTTGAGCTTGAGCTAGCTGGCTTGAGCTTGAGCTAGCTAGCTTGAGCTTGAGCTAGCTAGCTTGAGCTTGAGCTAGCTAGCTAGCTTGAACTTGAGCTAGCTAGCTAGCTTGAGCTTGAGCTTGAGCTAGCTAGCTAGCTTGAGCTTGAGCTAGCTAGCTAGCTTGAGCTTGAGCTTGAGCTAGCTAGCTTGAGCTTGAGCTTGAGCTAGCTAGCTAGCTTGAGCTTGAGCTAGCTAGCTTGAGCTTGAGCTAGCTAGCTTGAGCTTGAGCTAGCTAGCTAGCTTGAGCTTGAGCTAGCTAGCTAGCTTGAACTTGAGCTAGCTAGCTAGCTTGAGCTTGAGCTAGCTAGCTAGCTTGAGCTAGCTAGCTAGCTTGAGCTTGAGCTTGAGCTTGAGCTAGCTAGCTTGAGCTTGAGCTAGCTAGCTAGCTTGAGCTTGAGCTAGCTAGCTAGCTTGAGCTTGAGCTAGCTAGCTAGCTTGAGCTTGAGCTTGAGCTAGCTAGCTTGAGCTTGAGCTTGAGCTAGCTAGCTAGCTTGAGCTTGAGCTAGCTAGCTTGAGCTTGAGCTAGCTAGCTTGAGCTTGAGCTAGCTAGCTAGCTTGAGCTTGAGCTAGCTAGCTAGCTTGAGCTTGAGCTAGCTGGCTTGAGCTTGAGCTAGATAGCTTGAGCTTGAGCTAGCTAGCTAGCTTGAGCTAGCTAGCTAGAGCTCGACCTATGAAAAGCTGCGCAAACACTTATTCTATAATAATTGCGAAAATTAAAAATTTCACAAGTGAAAAGCTGCATAAACAGTAATTCTATGTGTGGGGCATTATTAGGGGGAGGTGTCTTGTCAAAATATGGCTGGACTAAAGACCTCAACCCAGATAGGGTGGAAGGCCCTATGATCGGTCTGTTACTAATCGGTGACCGATAAAGACCTGACCAAGGCCTGTAGTAAGCTTGGTTAGGCATTACAGGAGATAACACTAAGACCGAGGGGTCTTAGAGAGCCCTCTAGCGGGGCGAATAGAGCTAGATCGAGCCTTGGGAAAGCTAGATCGAGCAGGACTGAAGCTAAAGGATAGACCGAGAGGTCTGTCTGGTCCTCCTAGAGAGGCCAAGAGAAAGTACGAGAAGCCAACTAAAGCTTGATCGGGCCTTCAGCAAGCACGACCGAGCTGTACCGGAGCTAACACTAAGACCGAGGGGTCTTAGAGAGCCCTCTAGCGGGGCGAATAGAGCTAGATCGAGCCTTGGGAAAGCTAGATCGAGCAGGACTGAAGCTAAACGATAGACCGAGAGGTCTGTCTGGTCCTCCTAGAGAGGCCAAGAGAAAAAACGAGAAGCTAACTAAAGCTTGATCGGGCCTTCAGCAAGCACGACCGAGCTGTACCGGAGCTAACACTAAGACCGAGGGGTCTTAGAGAGCCCTCTAGCGGGGCGAATAGAGCTTGATCAAGCCTTGGGCAAGCTAGATCGAGCAGGACTGAAGCTAAGCAAGAGACCGAGAGGTCTGTCTGGTCCTCCTAGAGAGGCCAAGAGAAAGTACGAGAAGCCAACTAAAGCTTGATCGGGCCTTCAGCAAGCACGACCGAGCTGTACCGGAGCTAACACTAAGACCGAGGGGTCTTAGAGAGCCCTCTAGCGGGGCGAATAGAGCTAGATCGAGCCTTGGGAAAGCTAGATCGAGCAGGACTGAAGCTAAACGATAGACCGAGAGGTCTGTCTGGTCCTCCTAGAGAGGCCAAGAGAAAGTACGAGAAGCTAACTAAAGCTTGATCGCGCCTTCAGCAAGCACGATTGAGCAAGACCGGAGCTAACACTAAGACCGAAGTGTCTTAGAGAGCCCTCTGGTGGGGCGAATAGAGCTAGATCGAGCCTTGGGAAAGCTAGATCGAGTAAGATTGAAGCTGAAAGAGTGTCAGAGGAGCAAATGAACCTCCAAAAAGTGAAAATCAAATTTTAGAAAAAACACAAGTTAAATACTGCATGGACAGTATTTCTATGTGTGGGGCATTATTAGGGGGAGGTGTCTTGTCAAAATATGGCTGGACTAAAGACCTCAACCCGGATAGGGTGGAAGGCCCCATGATCGGTCTGTTACTAATCGGTGACCGATAAAGACCTGACCAAGGCCTGTAGTAAGCTTGGTTAGGCATTACAGGAGTTAACACTAAGACCGAGGGGTCTTAGAGAGCCCTCTAGCGGGGCGAATAGAGCTAGATCGAGCCTTGGGAAAGCTAGATCGAGCAGGACTGAAGCTAAGCAAGAGACCGAAAGGTCTGTCTGGTCCTCCTAGAGAGGCCAAGAGAAAGTACGAGAAGCTAACTAAAGCTTGATCAGGCCTTCAGCAAGCACGACCGAGCTGTACCGGAGCTAACACTAAGACCGAGGGGTCTTAGAGAGCCCTCTAGCAGGGCGAATAGATCTAGATCGAGCCTTGGGAAAGCTAGATCGAGCAGGACTGAAGCTAAACGATAGACCGAGAGGTCTGTCTGGTCCTCCTAGAGAGGCCAAGAGAAAGTACGAGAAGCTAACTAAAGCTTGATCGGGCCTTCAGCAAGCACGACCGAGCTGTACCGGAGCTAACACTAAGACCGAGGGGTCTTAGAGAGCCCTCTAGCAGGGCGAATAGAGCTAGATCGAGCCTTGGGAAAGCTAGATCAAGCAGGACTGAAGCTAAACGATAGACCGAGAGGTCTGTCTGGTCCTCCTATAGAGGCCAAGAGAAAGTACGAGAATCTAACTAAAGCTTGATCGGGCCTTCAGCAAGCACGACCGAGCTGTACCGGAGCTAACACTAAGACCGAGGGGTCTTAGAGAGCCCTCTAGCAGGGCGAATAGAGCTAGATCGAGCCTTGGGAAAGCTAGATCGAGCAGGACTGAAGCTAAACGATAGACCGAGAGGTCTGTCTGGTCCTCCTAGAGAGGCCAAGAGGAAGTACGAGAAGCTAACTAAAGCTTGATCGCGCCTTCAGCAAGCACGATTGAGCAAGACCGGAGCTAACACTAAGACCGAAGTGTCTTAGAGAGCCCTCTAGTGGGGCGAATAGAGCTAGATCGAGCCTTGGGAAAGCTAGATCGAGTAAGATTGAAGCTGAAAGAGTGTCAGAGGAGCAAATGAACCTCCAAAAAGTGAAAATCAAATTTTAGAAAAAAACACAAGTTAAATACTGCATGGACAGTAATTCTATGTGTGGGGCATTATTAGGGAGAGGTGTCTTGTCAAAATATGGCTGGACTAAAGACCTCAACCCGGATAGGGTGGAAGGCCCTATGATTGGTCTGTTACTAATCGGTGACCGATAAAGACCTGACCAAGGCCTGTAGTAAGCTTGGTTAGGCATTACAGAAGATAACACTAAGACCGAGGGGTCTTAGAGAGCCCTCTAGCGGGGCGAATAGAGCTTGATCAAGCCTTGGGCAAGCTAGATCGAGCAGGACTGAAGCTAAACGATAGACCGAGAGGTCTGTCTGGTCCTCCTAGAGAGGCCAAGAGAAAGTACGAGAATCTAACTAAAGCTGGGTCGGGCCTTCAGCAAGCACGACCGAGCAGTACCGGAGCTAACACTAAGACCGAGGGGTCTTAGAGAGCCCTCTAGTGGGGCGAATAGAGCTAGATCGAGCCTTGGGAAAGCTAGATCGAGCAGGACTGAAGCTAAACGATAAACCGAAAGGTCTGACGGGTCCTCATAAGAGGCATGGAGAAAGATCTGATACTAAAGTACCTCTCGGAAGTAATAAAATATGCCTGATGAAGCCGGGTATGATGTTTGTTGTTTGATGGCATTCATCGATTAGGTCTGGTGGATTCCCCATTACTCCGAGTGGTACTAGTAGAGGCTCCTACAGGGGTGAGCAAAGCGAGATCAAGCCTTAGGCAAGCTAGATCGAGCAGAACTGAAGCTGAAAAGCAAAATAAATGACAGGTCTGTCCAAATCAATAAACTTGAAATCCAGTGTGGTCACCACGGGTCACGAGGTGAATTCCTAGCGATTGTCTGCTGAACGTATAGGAAGGCCCGAAACGAACGATAATTTCATTGCACAGTGGAGATACTATACGTTCAGGAGTAGCATACATCGGGTTTGATCTATGATCATGTCTGGTCTCCGAGGATCCACCGGGTTACCAACTGGCACCGCTGTACTGGGTGTAAAACTGGGCCACCTGAAGTCCCGGGTGTAAAACTAGGTGCCTCTGTGCCAAAGTAGCGGCTTGCGTAGTGCATTATGCCTCCGGCTTGCGAAATGGTTATAAGCAATAACAACAGGACGCCGCGGGGTGTTCACTTAAAGGAGTAACGTTCTCTCAAGGGAGGGGATCTAAAAATCTTGATAAAACATTTATTCTATGCAAAATTTGTGCGCAAATTTTGCAAAGTAAAAAGCTGCACTGTAGCAAATTCTATGTGTGTAGCATTATTAGGGAAGTGTTGTTTGATGGCACCTCTCTACTTGATGCACCAAAGAACTACCTTGATGGCTCATGACCGCTGGTAATCTGTCGTCGCTAGTAGTTCGGAACTGAGAACAAATATGTTCGCAAATTACAACAATTATACAGCATATTGCTGAATAAAGCAGAACCGAATAATACTCAGTGACTTTACACCAAGACTGACTAATGTCTGGATTGTATCGTCCTACTCGAGTAAGGCGAAGAAAAGCTAGAAAGATACGCTTTTCACAAAGCAGGCTTAATGCATGCAAACCAAGGAGGAAGGAGTGATGCCCCTCCTTATAATAAGCAGAACCAAATAAAGAACAGACAGCATCATCTGTACAGTGACCAAGAAGAGGTGAAACTTCTGTATGTGAAAAGGCAATTTGAGCGAGATTTATTAGCAGACTAGTATTATGTTGTTTCTAGTAGGCGAAAGCCGAAACATCAACATGTGAAAATCTGATATTAAATCCTCAATCATTTTCCCTAGTATTATACAGCTATGAGTAACCTTAATTGGACACGGCAATTATTGCTGACCGGTGAAACTTTCGCATGGGAAAGACACACACACTTCTTGACAAAGCAATAAGTATTATGCTGTTTCTAGTACGCGAAAGCAGAAACATCAGCATGTGAAAGTTGTGAAGTTGAAGAATTTTTGTGTTGAGTACGATGTTGTTACTAGTAACCATGTCGACAGCTGAGAACTGTTCTCTAACCAATAGAAGGTGAAACTTCTGTATGTGAAAAGGCAATTTGAGCGAGATTTCTTAGCAGACTAGTATTATGTTGTTTCTAGTAGGCGAAAGCCGAAACATCAACATGTGAAAATCTGATATTAAATCCTCAATCATTTTCCCTAGTATTATACAGCTACTAGTAGCCGTAATTGGTCAGGGAAACATTGTTGACCGGTGAAACTTCACATGGGAAAGACACACAAATTACTTGACAAAACAATAAGTATTATGCTGTTTCTAGTATGCGAAAGCAGAAACATCAGCATGTGAAAGTTGTGAAGTTGAAAAGTTTTTGTGTTGAGTACGGTGTTGTTACTAGTAACCATGTCGACAGCTGGAAAGCTGTTCTCTAACCAATAAAAGGTAAAACTTCTGTATCTGAAGAGGCGGCGTGATTGAGATTTTTAACAGACTAGTATTATGTTGTTTCTAGTAGGCGAGAGCCGAAACATCGACATGTGAACATCTGGTTTTTAAATCATGAGTCAATTCTCCCTAGTATGATACAGTTGTTAGCCGGTATTGGTAACAGTAGAACAGAGATTTGGAGGGCAAAACCTGCTCATGGGAAATGCTCACAGAGCGCTATCTACCAGTACACATAGTATTATGCTGTTTCTAGTACGCGCGAGCCGAAACATCAGCATGTGAAATGTGTAATCGTGGGTAACTCTAAGTGTGTAGAGTACTGTGTAGTAACTAGTAGCCATGCCAAAGCATGCATTGAAACTCTTCGTGATTTAAAAAGCTCAAAGCAAGATTGACGAGGCCGCAAGGCTATGTCTTTCTAAATTCGAACAAATCGAAAGATTGTTCAAAGTACAATTAAACTGATTGATCCTGTCAGTTGCCATATGCTTGTCTGAAAGACTAAGCCATGCATGTGCAAGCGAAGCTTGAAAAAGTGGAACCGCGAATGGCTCATTAAATCAGTTACTATCTATTAGTTGATTTGCAAGCTAAATGAATAACTGCGGTAACCCTGCAGCTAATGCATGCTGATTGTCCGACACTGTCGGAGACTTTTACAAGACTACACCGGGTGATTTGCTAAGTACAGACACATCCCGTGATGAGTCCTAGTAACTGAAAGATCCCAGATAGCTTCGGCTTGGGGACGGAACTTCCGAATTTCTGACCTATCAACCTATGATGGTAGTGTAACGGACTACCATGGTTGTGACGGGTAACGGGGAATCAGGGTTCGATTCCGGAGAGGGAGCCTTAGAAACGGCTACCACATCCAAGGAAGGCAGCAGGCACGCAAATTACCCACTCTCCGCACGAGGAGGTAGTGACTAGAAATAATGATATGAACCTTTATGGTTTGTAATCAGAATGGAATGGACTTAAAAGCTCCATTGATGAACGAGTAGAGGGCAAGTCTGGTGCCAGCAGCCGCGGTAATACCAGCCTCTACAAGCGTATGCAATAGTTGCTGCGTTTAAAAAGCTCATAGTTGGATCTGTTTGAGTAGAACGGCAACATGGTCTTCAGTTAAATCTGTTGACTCGTTCCGCTCATCCTTCGCATCGAAGAAATAGTTTGCACTTAAATGTGACGAACTGTGGAAACGGTGTTTTCACCCTGAGAAAATTAGAGTGTTCAAAGCATCCTTTGGGATCGAATAATAAAGCATGGAATAATGGAGAATGACCCGCTACTCGATTGATGCCGGTTGGCTGAGTGCGGTAATGATTGAAAGGAACAGACGGGGGCATTTGTATTGCTACGTTAGAGGTGAAATTCTTGGATCGTGGCAAGACAAACTACTGCGAAAGCATTTGCCAAGAATGTTTTCATTAATCAAGAACGAAAGTCAGAGTATTGAAGAGGATTAGATACCCTCGTAATTCTGACCATAAACTATACCAACCTACAATTTGTCAAAGTCGATCTTGACTTGGCAAGAGATTAACCGGGAAACCAAAGTTTATTGGTTCCGGGGGAAGTATGGTTGCAAAATCGAAACTTAAAGGAATTGACGGAAGGGCACCACCAGGAGTGGAGCCTGCGGCTTAATTTGACTCAACACGGGAAAACTCACCCGGTCCAGACATCTTAAGGATTGACAGATTGAATATCTTTCATGATTATATGGGCGGTGGTGCATGGCCGTTCTTAGTTAGTGGAGTGATCTGTCTGGTTAATTCCGATAACGAACGAGATCTTCTCCATCTAAATAATGAAATTCACTATATGTGAATTCAAACACTTCTTAGAGGAACTATGCGGAATTAAATACCGCAGATGAAGTGAGGCTATAACAGGTCTGTGATGCCCTTAGATGTTCTGGACTGCACGCGCGCTACACTGTGTACTTTTAGATTGAGTACTCAGCCCTTGGTCCGAAATGGACTGGGCAATCAGAGAAAAGTACAGCGCTTCAAGGGGATCGTCTGTTGTAACTTGCAGACGTGAACCAGGAATTCCTGGTACTTATGAGTCAACAACTCATAGGGATTACGTCCCTGCCCTTTGTACACACCGCCCGTCGCTACTACTGATTGGATAGTTAAGCAAGAATTGCAAATTCCTACTGTTGGGACTTCGGTCTCCGGCAACGGGATGAAGCGGATCGAGCTTAATTGTCTAGAGGAAGTAAAAGTCGTAACAAGGTTTCCGTAGGGGAACCTGCGGAAGGATCAGTGATTGATTCCTTCGGGCATGGCTGCTGGTAGAGGCCATGTCTGTAGTGCGCATGACGCTCTGTCGCTAGAGATTGCTTGGCAACCAATCTCGAATTATGTATCGAGCTCAAAAACTACTTGTGTGGATACATAGTTCAGCAGTCATGGCAAGGGACTGCTTAAAGGGAGACTAGTTAGCAAAAGCAGCCTAGCAGAACTGCAGCTATCTAGATCTCAGAAGCTGGGTTATAGAAGCCCAGCTATAGACTTGTGAATGAGAAAGGCCTAAAAAGGTCCACAAGTCGCGTGGTTAGAACCGACACGCAAAAATCCCAGCGAGTGACAGAGCGTTGCGCTGTTCAGTGGGAAAGAGTTGAGCTACTCGGGGCGCCCACTGAACTTGCTCCGAGCCAAAGGCTCGAAAAAACACAGCTTAGCCTCAGATCCTTTACATAGAAGGCTAGCTAAAATAAACTTACCTTGGACGAGGGTAAAGTTTAGTCAGTTCTTAGGGGAGAGTAATCCACAGCTTCTCGCCCTCTGAACATTCTCCCAGATATGTAGGTCTGGGAGAGTCTCCTCCTGTTCTTCGGAATCTGGAGGTAGACAAAGACAGTACGATACGATCTTGCATCGGGATGACTAACCGATAATGATCATAATCTGACAATTTTTCCGGCTTGAGGCACCGGAGTCAGATTAAAGACACATACTGAACTAAAGGCGTATGTGCAAAGCTTGTCGGAGTGTAGAGAGTCAAGCTGAGTTGACTCGTCACGTGGTGATGACAACAGCCATGTGCAAAACACTCACAACTTTATCGTCTATGTGGAAAAGGTTGCTAACAGCGCTCTCTATGAGAGGCCCTCGCATATAACTATACGAGGAAAAGGCGATAGAGTTGTTTGAATGTGGGGCAGGTTCATCGACAAGCTAAGTTGATCACATTCTTGTTGTGGCATCCTACTAGAATTGGTCACGGTCTGCACCAACTCTCCCCAAGTTGGCCAGACTTAAAACTAGAAATAAGGTTTGCAGCTATGTGAACCTAGAAACTGTAAAGGAGTTGAAAGAACTTAAAGGAATTGAAAGAGGCCTTGAGGTATATCCTCTTGGTAAAGACCCACAAAAGCTCACAAAAGTGGCTTCGAAGGGCAAAACTGGTTCATCCAAAACAATTGGAGAGCTTAAAGCAGAACCAATTCGAATGAAACACTATTGGTGAAACTTCATCATGAGAACGTCACAAGCTGATCACGCTCTATGATATGACTAGTATTATGTTGCTTCTAGTAGGCTAAGCGCAAGCCGAAACATCAACATGTGAAAGTCGTAGAATTTTGCGATCAAACTGTGGCTAGTACTTTGATGATGCTTGTAGCCAACCGAATTGGTTGAAAAGCCCAATAAGTAAGCTAACTTGGGAGAGCTTGTTGGAAACCAAATGCTACTAGATTGGTCCAAATACATCCTTCAACAGGGGATCACTTGGCTCGCTTTACGAAGAGGAGCACAGCTATATGTGTTAATTCGGTATGAATCGCAAGATTTGTTTACCGACCTCTCTAACGCAAAAGGCGGTCTCGGCTTCGGCTGTTGACTGCGTCCGATTCAGGGTTATATAACTCTCGATTGAACACATTGATGTTCTATTGTTGGTGCTTCCAATAAAATTGGAACACTTAAAGCAGAACCGATTCAAATAATAGCATTCTGATCAATGATTGCATTCCTTGATCAAGAACTGCTGGAGTCATTGTGATGGCGAATTTTCTTCATAAGAAAATTGCAAAGAGACGGAACTTAATGAGACTAGTATTATGTTGTTTCTAGTAAGCGGAAGCTGAAACAGCAACATGTGAAAATCAAGTTTTGTTCAATGATCTCGAGGCGATAAGTACTATGAAGCAACTAGTAGCCTAAGCATGACTCAGATTTGAGACAGTCAAAAAGACTGGCGAAACTTCTTCACATGAAAGTTACATAGAGAACTACAAATGTATACAGCGAGTATTATGTTGTTTCTAGTAGGCGAAAGCTGAAACATCAACATGTGAAAGTTGTCTGCAAACTGTAGAACGATATGTGATTAGTACTGTGCTGTTACTAGTAGCCAGTCTGACTGTAGAAGCCAAGACAAAGGGAAACTAATGCATCTGAAAAGGACAAGTTATGGAAAGGTATGCACGATAAGTATTATGTTGTTTCTAGTAAGCGGCAGCTGAAACATCAACATGTGAACGTCGTTGTGTACAGTAACCTAGAACTATATAGTCCTTAGTAACGTGCATTTACTAGTACCTGTAATTGGTATTCAGACTCAGGCAGTTTGGAATAGTTTGGCAAAGATGCACCAGAGAAAACTGGGATTTGATACAGAAATTGTTGAATACAAGTATTATGCTGCTTCTAGTAGGTTGAATCCGAAACATCAGCATGTGAAAATTGAAAACATTTCTGGTTCGAATTGTCACAAGTATTTGGTGATCTGAGTAGCCAAACTCACTACAACGCCAATTGAAGGCAAAAATTCTCAACGGGAAAAGCTATTCTCATTGAATGAGCTAACAAGACGAGTATTATGTTGCTTCTAGTAGGCGAAAGCCAAAACATCAACATGTGAAAGTCTTGC
>NW_027452208.1:25000-33562 GCF_964194025.1 Convolutriloba macropyga
ATTTGGTGAAAATTCCAGTGTCGTGTTACGGCACTGGGAAAGAACTTGAACTTGTGCTCAGGCAACCAAGCAGCCAAGGTTGTGCGGTGTCTTGCTACAAATGTTCGGTTGTGTTCTAAATTAGCTGAAGTAAGCTGAAGCATCGCTTTGCTGTCTGAAAGTGTTGCCTCGTCATCTATGCGCTCCCAAATGGCCTAACACTGGCAGCCAATCAGAGTGCGAGAAAAGCGCTCCCAAATGGCCTAACACTGGCAGCCAATCAGAGTGCGAGAAAAGCGCTCCCAAATGGCCTAACACTGGCAGCCAATCAGAGTGCGAGAAAAGCGCTCCCAAATGGCCTAACAGTGGCAGCCAATCAGAGTGCGAGAAAAGCGCTCCCAAATGGCCTAACAGTGGCAGCCAATCAGAGTGCGAGAAAAGCGCTCCCAAATGGCCTAACAGTGGCAGCCAATCAGAGTGCGAGAAAAGCGCTCCCAAATGGCCTAACAGTGGCAGCCAATCAGAGTGCGAGAAAAGCGCTCCCAAATGGCCTAACAGTGGCAGCCAATCAGAGTGCGAGAAAAGCGCTCCCAAATGGCCTAACAGTGGCAGCCAATCAGAGTGCGAGAAAAGCGCTCCCAAATGGCCTAACAGTGGCAGCCAATCAGAGTGCGAGAAAAGCGCTCCCAAATGGCCTAACAGTGGCAGCCAATCAGAGTGCGAGAAAAGCGCTCCCAAATGGCCTAACAGTGGCAGCCAATCAGAGTGCGAGAAAAGCGCTCCCAAATGGCCTAACAGTGGCAGCCAATCAGAGTGCGAGAAAAGCGCTCCCAAATGGCCTAACAGTGGCAGCCAATCAGAGTGCGAGAAAAGCGCTCCCAAATGGCCTAACAGTGGCAGCCAATCAGAGTGCGAGAAAAGCGCTCCCAAATGGCCTAACAGTGGCAGCCAATCAGAGTGCGAGAAAAGCGCTCCCAAATGGCCTAACAGTGGCAGCCAATCAGAGTGCGAGAAAAGCGCTCCCAAATGGCCTAACAGTGGCAGCCAATCAGAGTGCGAGAAAAGCGCTCCCAAATGGCCTAACAGTGGCAGCCAATCAGAGTGCGAGAAAAGCGCTCCCAAATGGCCTAACAGTGGCAGCCAATCAGAGTGCGAGAAAAGCGCTCCCAAATGGCCTAACAGTGGCAGCCAATCAGAGTGCGAGAAAAGCGCTCCCAAATGGCCTAACAGTGGCAGCCAATCAGAGTGCGAGAAAAGCGCTCCCAAATGGCCTAACAGTGGCAGCCAATCAGAGTGCGAGAAAAGCGCTCCCAAATGGCCTAACAGTGGCAGCCAATCAGAGTGCGAGAAAAGCGCTCCCAAATGGCCTAACAGTGGCAGCCAATCAGAGTGCGAGAAAAGCGCTCCCAAATGGCCTAACAGTGGCAGCCAGCTAGAGCTAGCTTAAGTTAGCTTGGGTTAGCTTGAGTTAGCTTTAATTAGCTTTAATTAGCTTAAGCTAGCTTAAGTTAGCTTGGGTTAGCTTGAGTTAGCTTGAGCTAGCTTGAGTTAGCTTGAATTAGCTTGAGTTAGCTTGAATTAGCTTGAGTTAGCTTGAGTTAGCTTGAATTAGCTTGAGTTAGCTTGAGTTAGCTCGGGTTAGCTTGAGTTTGACTTCATTAACCCAAGTTAGCTTGGGTTAACTTCATTAAGTTAGCTTGAACTAGCTTGAGTTAGCTTGAGTTAGCTTGAGTTAGCTTGAGTTAGCTTGAGTTAGCTTGTCTTAGCTTTAGCTAGCTTGAGTTAGCTTGAACTAGCTTTAGCTACCTTGAGTTAGCTTGAGTTAGCTCGGGTTAGCTTGAGTTAGCTTGAGTTAGCTTGAGTTAGCTTTAGCTAGCTTGAGTTAGCTTGAGTTAGCTTGAGTTAGCTTGAGTTAGCTTGAATTAGCTTGAGTTAGCTTGAGTTAGCTTTAGCTAGCTTGGGTTAGCTTGAGCTAGCTTGAGTTAGCTCGGGTTAGCTTGAGTTAGCTTGAGTTAGCTTTAGCTAGCTTGAGTTAGCTTGAGTTAGCTTGAGTTAGCTTGAGTTAGCTTTAGCTAGCTTGAGTTAGCTTGAACTAGCTTGAGTTAGCTTGAGCTAGCTTGAGTTAGCTTGAGTTAGCTTGAGTTAGCTTTAGCTAGCTTGAGTTAGCTTGAACTAGCTTTAGTTAGCTTGAGTTAGCTTGAGTTAGCTTGAGTTAGCTTGAGTTAGCTTGTCTTAGCTTTAGCTAGCTTGAGTTAGCTTGAACTAGCTTTAGCTACCTTGAGTTAGCTTGAGTTAGCTCGGGTTAGCTTGAGTTAGCTTGAGTTAGCTTGAGTTAGCTTTAGCTAGCTTGAGTTAGCTTGAGTTAGCTTGAGTTAGCTTGAACTAGCTTGAGTTAGCTTGAGTTAGCTTGAGTTAGCTTGAGTTAGCTTGAGTTAGCTTGAGTTAGCTTGTCTTAGCTTTAGCTAGCTTGAGTTAGCTTGAACTAGCTTTAGCTACCTTGAGTTAGCTTGAGTTAGCTCGGGTTAGCTTGAGTTAGCTTGAGTTAGCTTGAGTTAGCTTTAGCTAGCTTGAGTTAGCTTGAGTTAGCTTGAGTTAGCTTGAGTTA
This sequence comes from Convolutriloba macropyga, assembly GCF_964194025.1. NCBI lineage: Eukaryota > Metazoa > Xenacoelomorpha > Acoela > Convolutidae > Convolutriloba > Convolutriloba macropyga. The sequence continues at coordinate 27,585 of NW_027452208.1, forward strand.
GCTTGAATTAGCTTGAGTTAGCTTGAGTTAGCTTTAGCTAGCTTGGGTTAGCTTGAGCTAGCTTGAGTTAGCTCGGGTTAGCTTGAGTTAGCTTGAGTTAGCTTTAGCTAGCTTGAGTTAGCTTGAGTTAGCTTGAGTTAGCTTGAGTTAGCTTTAGCTAGCTTGAGTTAGCTTGAACTAGCTTGAGTTAGCTTGAGCTAGCTTGAGTTAGCTTGAGTTAGCTTGAGTTAGCTTTAGCTAGCTTGAGTTAGCTTGAACTAGCTTGAGTTAGCTTGAGTTAGCTTGAGTTAGCTTGTCTTAGCTTTAGCTAGCTTGAGCTAGCTTGAACTAGCTTTAGCTACCTTGAGTTAGCTTGAGTTAGCTCGGGTTAGCTTGAGTTAGCTTGAGTTAGCTTGAGTTAGCTTTAGCTAGCTTGAGTTAGCTTGAGTTAGCTTGAGTTAGCTTGAACTAGCTTGAGTTAGCTTGAGTTAGCTTGAGTTAGCTTGAGTTAGCTTGAGTTAGCTTGTCTTAGCTTTAGCTAGCTTGAGTTAGCTTGAACTAGCTTTAGCTACCTTGAGTTAGCTTGAGTTAGCTCGGGTTAGCTTGAGTTAGCTTGAGTTAGCTTGAGTTAGCTTTAGCTAGCTTGAGTTAGCTTGAGTTAGCTTGAGTTAGCTTGAGTTAGCTTGAATTAGCTTGAGTTAGCTTGAGTTAGCTTTAGCTAGCTTGGGTTAGCTTGAGCTAGCTTGAGTTAGCTCGGGTTAGCTTGAGTTAGCTTGAGTTAGCTTTAGCTAGCTTGAGTTAGCTTGAGTTAGCTTGAGTTAGCTTGAGTTAGCTTTAGCTAGCTTGAGTTAGCTTGAACTAGCTTGAGTTAGCTTGAGCTAGCTTGAGTTAGCTTGAGTTAGCTTGAGTTAGCTTTAGCTAGCTTGAGTTAGCTTGAACTAGCTTGAGTTAGCTTGAGCTAGCTTGAGTTAGCTTGAGTTAGCTTGAGTTAGCTTTAGCTAGCTTGAGTTAGCTTGAACTAGCTTGAGTTAGCTTGAGTTAGCTTGAGTTAGCTTGAGTTAGCTTGTCTTAGCTTTAGCTAGCTTGAGCTAGCTTGAACTAGCTTTAGCTACCTTGAGTTAGCTTGAGTTAGCTCGGGTTAGCTTGAGTTAGCTTGAGTTAGCTTGAGTTAGCTTGAGCTAGCTTGAGTTAGCTTGAGTTAGCTTGAGTTAGCTTTAGCTAGCTTGAGTTAGCTTGAACTAGCTTGAGTTAGCTTGAGCTAGCTTGAGTTAGCTTGAGTTAGCTTGAGTTAGCTTTAGCTAGCTTGAGTTAGCTTGAACTAGCTTGAGTTAGCTTGAGTTAGCTTGAGTTAGCTTGAGTTAGCTTGTCTTAGCTTTAGCTAGCTTGAGCTAGCTTGAACTAGCTTTAGCTACCTTGAGTTAGCTTGAGTTAGCTCGGGTTAGCTTGAGTTAGCTTGAGTTAGCTTGAGTTAGCTTTAGCTAGCTTGAGTTAGCTTGAGTTAGCTTGAGTTAGCTTGAACTAGCTTGAGTTAGCTTGAGTTAGCTTGAGTTAGCTTGAGTTAGCTTGAGTTAGCTTGAGTTAGCTTGTCTTAGCTTTAGCTAGCTTGAGTTAGCTTGAACTAGCTTTAGCTACCTTGAGTTAGCTTGAGTTAGCTCGGGTTAGCTTGAGTTAGCTTGAGTTAGCTTGAGTTAGCTTTAGCTAGCTTGAGTTAGCTTGAGTTAGCTTGAGTTAGCTTGAGTTAGCTTGAATTAGCTTGAGTTAGCTTGAGTTAGCTTTAGCTAGCTTGGGTTAGCTTGAGCTAGCTTGAGTTAGCTCGGGTTAGCTTGAGTTAGCTTGAGTTAGCTTTAGCTAGCTTGAGTTAGCTTGAGTTAGCTTGAGTTAGCTTGAGTTAGCTTTAGCTAGCTTGAGTTAGCTTGAACTAGCTTGAGTTAGCTTGAGCTAGCTTGAGTTAGCTTGAGTTAGCTTGAGTTAGCTTTAGCTAGCTTGAGTTAGCTTGAACTAGCTTTAGTTAGCTTGAGTTAGCTTGAGTTAGCTTGAGTTAGCTTGAGTTAGCTTGTCTTAGCTTTAGCTAGCTTGAGTTAGCTTGAACTAGCTTTAGCTACCTTGAGTTAGCTTGAGTTAGCTCGGGTTAGCTTGAGTTAGCTTGAGTTAGCTTGAGTTAGCTTTAGCTAGCTTGAGTTAGCTTGAGTTAGCTTGAGTTAGCTTGAGTTAGCTTGAGTTAGCTTGAGTTAGCTTGTCTTAGCTTTAGCTAGCTTGAGTTAGCTTGAACTAGCTTTAGCTACCTTGAGTTAGCTTGAGTTAGCTCGGGTTAGCTTGAGTTAGCTTGAGTTAGCTTGAGTTAGCTTTAGCTAGCTTGAGTTAGCTTGAGTTAGCTTGAGTTAGCTTGAGTTAGCTTGAATTAGCTTGAGTTAGCTTGAGTTAGCTTTAGCTAGCTTGGGTTAGCTTGAGCTAGCTTGAGTTAGCTCGGGTTAGCTTGAGTTAGCTTGAGTTAGCTTTAGCTAGCTTGAGTTAGCTTGAGTTAGCTTGAGTTAGCTTGAGTTAGCTTTAGCTAGCTTGAGTTAGCTTGAACTAGCTTGAGTTAGCTTGAGCTAGCTTGAGTTAGCTTGAGTTAGCTTGAGTTAGCTTTAGCTAGCTTGAGTTAGCTTGAACTAGCTTTAGTTAGCTTGAGTTAGCTTGAGTTAGCTTTAGCTAGCTTGGGTTAGCTTGAGCTAGCTTGAGTTTAGCTCGGGTTAGCTTGAGTTAGCTTGAGTTAGCTTTAGCTAGCTTGAGTTAGCTTGAGTTAGCTTGAGTTAGCTTGAGTTAGCTTTAGCTAGCTTGAGTTAGCTTGAACTAGCTTGAGTTAGCTTGAGCTAGCTTGAGTTAGCTTGAGTTAGCTTGAGTTAGCTTTAGCTAGCTTGAGTTAGCTTGAACTAGCTTTAGTTAGCTTGAGTTAGCTTGAGTTAGCTTGAGTTAGCTTGAGTTAGCTTGTCTTAGCTTTAGCTAGCTTGAGTTAGCTTGAACTAGCTTTAGCTACCTTGAGTTAGCTTGAGTTAGCTCGGGTTAGCTTGAGTTAGCTTGAGTTAGCTTGAGTTAGCTTTAGCTAGCTTGAGTTAGCTTGAGTTAGCTTGAGTTAGCTTGAGTTAGCTTGAGTTAGCTTGAGTTAGCTTGTCTTAGCTTTAGCTAGCTTGAGTTAGCTTGAACTAGCTTTAGCTACCTTGAGTTAGCTTGAGTTAGCTCGGGTTAGCTTGAGTTAGCTTGAGTTAGCTTGAGTTAGCTTTAGCTAGCTTGAGTTAGCTTGAGTTAGCTTGAGTTAGCTTGAGTTAGCTTGAATTAGCTTGAGTTAGCTTGAGTTAGCTTTAGCTAGCTTGGGTTAGCTTGAGCTAGCTTGAGTTAGCTCGGGTTAGCTTGAGTTAGCTTGAGTTAGCTTTAGCTAGCTTGAGTTAGCTTGAGTTAGCTTGAGTTAGCTTGAGTTTAGCTTTAGCTAGCTTGAGTTAGCTTGAACTAGCTTGAGTTAGCTTGAGCTAGCTTGAGTTAGCTTGAGTTAGCTTGAGTTAGCTTTAGCTAGCTTGAGTTAGCTTGAACTAGCTTGAGTTAGCTTGAGTTAGCTTGAGTTAGCTTGTCTTAGCTTTAGCTAGCTTGAGCTAGCTTGAACTAGCTTTAGCTACCTTGAGTTAGCTTGAGTTAGCTCGGGTTAGCTTGAGTTAGCTTGAGTTAGCTTGAGTTAGCTTTAGCTAGCTTGAGTTAGCTTGAGTTAGCTTGAGTTAGCTTGAACTAGCTTGAGTTAGCTTGAGTTAGCTTGAGTTAGCTTGAGTTAGCTTGAGTTAGCTTGTCTTAGCTTTAGCTAGCTTGAGTTAGCTTGAACTAGCTTTAGCTACCTTGAGTTAGCTTGAGTTAGCTCGGGTTAGCTTGAGTTAGCTTGAGTTAGCTTGAGTTAGCTTTAGCTAGCTTGAGTTAGCTTGAGTTAGCTTGAGTTAGCTTGAGTTAGCTTGAATTAGCTTGAGTTAGCTTGAGTTAGCTTTAGCTAGCTTGGGTTAGCTTGAGCTAGCTTGAGTTAGCTCGGGTTAGCTTGAGTTAGCTTGAGTTAGCTTTAGCTAGCTTGAGTTAGCTTGAGTTAGCTTGAGTTAGCTTGAGTTAGCTTTAGCTAGCTTGAGTTAGCTTGAACTAGCTTGAGTTAGCTTGAGCTAGCTTGAGTTAGCTTGAGTTAGCTTGAGTTAGCTTTAGCTAGCTTGAGTTAGCTTGAACTAGCTTTAGTTAGCTTGAGTTAGCTTGAGTTAGCTTGAGTTAGCTTGAGTTAGCTTGTCTTAGCTTTAGCTAGCTTGAGTTAGCTTGAACTAGCTTTAGCTACCTTGAGTTAGCTTGAGTTAGCTCGGGTTAGCTTGAGTTAGCTTGAGTTAGCTTGAGTTAGCTTTAGCTAGCTTGAGTTAGCTTGAGTTAGCTTGAGTTAGCTTGAACTAGCTTGAGTTAGCTTGAGTTTAGCTTGAGTTAGCTTGAGTTAGCTTGAGTTAGCTTGAGTTAGCTTGTCTTAGCTTTAGCTAGCTTGAGTTAGCTTGAACTAGCTTTAGCTACCTTGAGTTAGCTTGAGTTAGCTCGGGTTAGCTTGAGTTAGCTTGAGTTAGCTTGAGTTAGCTTTAGCTAGCTTGAGTTAGCTTGAGTTAGCTTGAGTTAGCTTGAGTTAGCTTGAATTAGCTTGAGTTAGCTTGAGTTAGCTTTAGCTAGCTTGGGTTAGCTTGAGCTAGCTTGAGTTAGCTCGGGTTAGCTTGAGTTAGCTTGAGTTAGCTTTAGCTAGCTTGAGTTAGCTTGAGTTAGCTTGAGTTAGCTTGAGTTAGCTTTAGCTAGCTTGAGTTAGCTTGAACTAGCTTGAGTTAGCTTGAGCTAGCTTGAGTTAGCTTGAGTTAGCTTGAGTTAGCTTTAGCTAGCTTGAGTTAGCTTGAACTAGCTTGAGTTAGCTTGAGTTAGCTTGAGTTAGCTTGTCTTAGCTTTAGCTAGCTTGAGCTAGCTTGAACTAGCTTTAGCTACCTTGAGTTAGCTTGAGTTAGCTCGGGTTAGCTTGAGTTAGCTTGAGTTAGCTTGAGTTAGCTTTAGCTAGCTTGAGTTAGCTTGAGTTAGCTTGAGTTAGCTTGAACTAGCTTGAGTTAGCTTGAGTTAGCTTGAGTTAGCTTGAGTTAGCTTGAGTTAGCTTGTCTTAGCTTTAGCTAGCTTGAGTTAGCTTGAACTAGCTTTAGCTACCTTGAGTTAGCTTGAGTTAGCTCGGGTTAGCTTGAGTTAGCTTGAGTTAGCTTGAGTTAGCTTTAGCTAGCTTGAGTTAGCTTGAGTTAGCTTGAGTTAGCTTGAGTTAGCTTGAATTAGCTTGAGTTAGCTTGAGTTAGCTTTAGCTAGCTTGGGGTTAGCTTGAGCTAGCTTGAGTTAGCTCGGGTTAGCTTGAGTTAGCTTGAGTTAGCTTTAGCTAGCTTGAGTTAGCTTGAGTTAGCTTGAGTTAGCTTGAGTTAGCTTTAGCTAGCTTGAGTTAGCTTGAACTAGCTTGAGTTAGCTTGAGCTAGCTTGAGTTAGCTTGAGTTAGCTTGAGTTAGCTTTAGCTAGCTTGAGTTAGCTTGAACTAGCTTGAGTTAGCTTGAGCTAGCTTGAGTTAGCTTGAGTTAGCTTGAGTTAGCTTTAGCTAGCTTGAGTTAGCTTGAACTAGCTTGAGTTAGCTTGAGTTAGCTTGAGTTAGCTTGAGTTAGCTTGTCTTAGCTTTAGCTAGCTTGAGCTAGCTTGAACTAGCTTTAGCTACCTTGAGTTAGCTTGAGTTAGCTCGGGTTAGCTTGAGTTAGCTTGAGTTAGCTTGAGTTAGCTTGAGCTAGCTTGAGTTAGCTTGAGTTAGCTTGAGTTAGCTTTAGCTAGCTTGAGTTAGCTTGAACTAGCTTGAGTTAGCTTGAGCTAGCTTGAGTTAGCTTGAGTTAGCTTGAGTTAGCTTTAGCTAGCTTGAGTTAGCTTGAACTAGCTTGAGTTAGCTTGAGTTAGCTTGAGTTAGCTTGAGTTAGCTT
>NW_027452209.1:0-11444 GCF_964194025.1 Convolutriloba macropyga
CAAAACATTTGTTTCCTAGTCAGAGTCCAATGAAATTGGTACAGTGGGGGATATTCAAATTGATAGAGCGAACGAGTGTCAACGAGCTGCGGTGCTTACGTATCCCTACCACTACCACTATATTAGCAAGAGAATAGATCTATTAGCACAGGATTGATTTTAATTTGGCTTTGAGAAGAGAACAAAATACAACTCAAATACAGAAAACCTAATTAAATTGAGTCCAACAGCTTTTGAGATAGGTACGGACCCCCAGTTACAAATTAAATCTTGCTATATAACCCACTAAAATATATAAGACCAATAAGCTGGGTGAGGGGCAAGACGGTGGCGCATAACGTACTGGGGGGGCACAAACGGAAAAGATCCAATGACTATAGCGTCATTTGTAGGGTGACATTGCAGTTGATTCCGGTTTTGTTAGAGGTTTTTCTAAACTTAACTGTAATTTCGCGCCGTAAAAAACCAATAGAAAAAATTACAAACTTAATATGCCACCGTAGAGCAGTGGATAGCGCTCCCGACTTCTAATACTGAGGTCGAATCCCTCCCAAAATGACTTTTTTTTGCTTTTTCATTAAGATGCACATTTTCTGTTGCACAGCCTGATTCGGGTAGCGAATTACGCTTACTTAGAAAAAATTACCCCCCCCCAGCTTATTGGTGGCCCGCAATCATGTTTAGCAGTAATATCACTGTCCGTTTTTGAGAAAAAAAAGTTGAATATAATATTTATTATACTAACAATTAATGAATATGAATAACGTATAACTAATGTATAACAACTAATGTATACTTGAATATATAAAATAACGTTACCATATAATTAATTTTTAAGTTGAGTCCGATTTTAATCCGATTAGTATCTTTTTTTTCTATATGTTAGAATTTAGATATGTTTAACTTATATATGATATACTCACAAGAGAATTATTATATAGCACTCTGAAATCTTTGTTGCAATTGCTGACTTCTCTGACTTAGATACAAATTTTTCGGCGCGACTGGTTCATCTGATTTAGATTTGGTCTTTCAGCAAAGAGCTAAACCTTTTTGTATTATTTGGCTTTGATTATTTTATAGCTCACTGCGGAATACACTCATTACGACGATGTGTTCGGGGGGGGGGGCATTGTTGCTTATAACAGTAAACTATCAACTTTATATTGAACTTTATATTAATGCAGGGTTTAATGCCTGTTTAATCAAACTGATAGAGGTATTTGGCGTGGGGAACTATTTCAGGGGGAAATTAAACAGAACGGTAGGCCTACGAGAGAGTAACAGATGAGTATGCAGGTAGGGGATACGGGTGATACAGCAAACACTTGGGGGGGCACTGAAGGGGGGGGGGGTGTATGGGGGGCAGACACTGGGGGACTGACACGCGACTGGCCTGGATTGAACAGGATATATGTGTGTGTGCATGTTATTGTGTTTACATTCTACACGTTATTTACTACACGGTATGAAACTATTTCACCGTGTACACTCCATGTTCATGTACACTGCAATGGTCACAGTTCGCGATGATAAACAACCCCAACCCCCACGTCTACATACGTCTTTGTACCGATGTACATCAGTGTCTGTAGATGAAAAAATTCTATGCGATCAATAGCTCATTTGAAATTTTCACCACACTGATAATAATGAACAGTTTTGCGATGAATGCCTTGTACAGTTGATTCAATACATAGGTGCATTTTCATGCCAAACAGTAATGAGTTTTGTAAGTTACAAACGCTACATACTAATCTCCTTTGAATAGTTTGATATTTGAGGCTTGTTGATAAATGTATTTTAATGTTGCAAAATAAATCAAAATGAGGTATTAGTTTTATTCAAATTCGCGTAAAATGGGTCCATCAGGGCAAAATAAAATGAATTGAAACTTGAATTTCAGAAAAAAAAAATCTTGCTACCACTTGAAATTTTGAATGACAATTGAAAATTTCAGGTTTTAATTAGGCGTTGGGACCAAATTTTTTTCTGTAAACTGACCCCAAATTTTGACCTTACTACTTTCCAGAAAATAAACTTTAAGTAATTTCTTTTTCTTTTCCTATTCCTTGAAGACCCTCTTTTTCATATTTTGTGAAAAAAATTGTATTTTGAACTCTAGGAAATTTACTACAGGGGCATCCTAAATAAGGTACAATTTAAATAGGTGCTTTTATCACCGACTTCAAGACTCCAGATTGTTTGTGTTTAACGAAAAATCTATGTTGAAATTAAGCCCATGGCGACGAAATTTAGAGAGATGAAGAGGAAGAGGGAGCAGTATAAGAAGGAGGACAAGAAAAAGAATATACAGGAGAAGAGGAATGGGAAGACAAAAGGCAAGCGGGAGAGGAAGAATAAGAAATTGATGATGAAGAAGAGAAACTAGAAGAAAAAGTGATGAATAAAGAGCAGAAACAGAGGAAGGTGCAGAAGAAGAGAAGTTAAAGAAAAACAAAAAGCAGCAGAAGAAGGAGAAGAGCAGAAACAGATGAAATAAAAAAAGAGAGAATAGAAGAAATGAAAGAAAAGTAACTGAGTAGTGGTAGTAGTATGAGTAGTAGTAGTAGTAGTTGTAGTAGTAGTAGTAATAGCAATAGCAGCAGCAGCAGCAGTAGTAGTAGTAGTAGTAGGAGTAGTAGTAGTAGTAGTAGTAGTAGTAGTAGTAGTAGTAGTAGTAGTAGTAGTAGTAGTAGTAGTAGTAGTAGTAGTAGTAGTAGCTGTAGCATAACTTGAAAATGGTCCATTTTCGGCCCATTTTCAAGTTTGGCTACAGAATCTCAGTACCCAAATTCAAGTGCCCATTTTCGAGTTAAAATCGTCGTACCCAAATTCCAGTTTTAGGATGCCCATTTTCAAGTTCTCAAAATGAGACCAAATTACAGTTTGGCCCGATCCCCATTTTCATGTCTACTCATATGGCTAGTATGACTAGACAAAATAACGGGTACGGTTGATTTTTTGTTGCGGCCAAAACAATAGTTTAACTTTAAACACTGAAATTTAACAAAGAGAGAGATACCCCGAGAACCCCATTTTATGTTCGTTATTTTAAGCCCATGTTTGTTTCCGGTAATTAACCCCTAAACAAGCAATGGACTTAGAGAAAATTGAAATCCGCAAAAAAAAATTTAAAAATTTAGAGTACTTCGCAACTCTAAAACATTTAACTTTTATAATATTGTGATACCAATATTCTCCAAGCCGTTAACAGGCAGAATTGTTAACTATCCCATGGTTGAGGAGGTGTTTTGAAAAAACTGGACGGGCCAATGACTTTGACTTTAAGCAAAAAAAATCAATTTGAAAAAAAAAATAGGGGATCATCTCGAGTTGAGGGCTCTGGCCTTCAACTCGGGATGATCCCCTATTTTCTTTACCCCCCCCCCAGAAATTCCATTTCGTGTCCGTTATTTTAAGCCCACGTTTGTTTCCGGTAATTAACCCCTAAACGAGCAATGGACTTAGAGAAATTTGAAATCCGAATTTTTTTTTTTAAAATTCCGTACTTCGCAACTCTGAAACATTTAACTTTTATTATATTGTGATACCAATATCCTCCAAGCCATTCACAGACAGAATGGTTAACTATCCCAAGGTTGAGGAGGTGTTTTGAAAAACTGGAGGGGCCAATGACTTTGACTTTAAGCAAAAAAAATCAATTTGAAAAAAAGAAATAGGGATCATCTCGAGTTGAGGGCTCTGGCCTTCAACTCGGGATGATCCCCTATTTTCTTTACCCCCCCCCAGAAATTCCATTTCGTGTCCGTTATTTTAAGCCCACGTTTGTTTCCGGTAATTAACCCCTAAACGAGCAATGGACTTAGAGAAAATTCAAAACCGCAAAAATTTTTTTTGAAAATTCCGTACTTCGCAACTCTTAAACATTTAATTTTTATAATATTGTTATACCAATATTCTCCAAGCCATTAACAGGCAGAATTGTTAACTATCCCATGGTTGAGGAGGTGTTTTGAAAAAACTGGACGGGCCAATGACTTTGACTTTAAGCAAAAAAAATCAATTTGAAAAAAAAATAGGGGATCATCTCGAGTTGAGGGCTCTGGCCTTCAACTCGGGATGATCCCCTATTTTCTTTACCCCCCCCCAGAAATTCCATTTCATGTCCGTTATTTTAAGCCCATGTTTGTTTCCGGTAATTAACCCCTAAACGAGCAATGGACTTAGAGAAATTTGAAATCCGCAAATTTTTTTTTTAAAATTCCGTACTTCGCAACTCTGAAACATTTAACTTTTATTATATTGTGATACCAATATCCTCCAAGCCATTCACAGGCAGAATGGTTAACTATCCCAAGGTTGAGGAGGTGTTTTGAAAAACTGGAGGGGCCAATGACTTTGACTTTAAGCAAAAAAAAATCAATTTGAAAAAAAGAAATAGGGATCATCTCGAGTTGAGGGCTCTGGCCTTCAACTCGGGATGATCCCCTATTTTTTGACCCCCCCAGAAATTCCATTTGATATCCGTTATTTTAGGCCCATGTTTGTTTCCGGTAATTAACCCCTAAACGAGCAATGGCCTTAGAGAAAATTGAAAACCGCAAAAATTTTTTTTGAAAATTCCGTACTTCGCAACCCTTAAACATTTAATTTTTATTATATTGTGATACCAATATCCTCCAAGCCATTCACAGGCAGAATGGTTAACTATCCCAAGGTTGAGGAGCTGTTTTGAAACACTGGAGCGGCCAAAGACTTTGACTTTAACCAAAAAAAATCAATTTGAAAAAAAAAAAATAGGGGTCATCTCGAGTTGAGGGCTCTGGCCTTCAACTCGGGATGATCCCCTATTTTTTTTACCCCCCGGGAAATTCCATTTTTTCTCCATTAATTAAGGCTTATGATTGTTTCTTGTACTTGGCCCCTTAACAGGCGATGGACTTAGAGAAAATTGAAATCCGCAAAAAATTTTATAAAAAAAAATCCGTACTTCGCAACTCTAAAACATTTAATTTTTATTATATTGTGATACCAATATTCTCCAAGCCATTCTTAGGCAGAATTGGTAACTATCCAATGGTTGAAGAGGTGTTTTGAAAAAACTGGAGGGGCCAATGACTTTGACTTTAAGCAAAAAAAGTCAATTTGAAAAAAAAAAATTGGGGAATCATCTCGAGTTGAGGGCTCTGGCCTTCAAATCGGGATGATCCCCTATTTTTTTTTACCCCTCGGGAAATTTCATTTTATGTCCGTTAATTTCGGCTAATGTGTTGTTTCTTGTACTTAACCTCTAAACAGGCGATGGACTTAGAGAAAAGTGAAATCCGCAAAAAGTTTTTAAAAATTCCGTACTTCGCAACTCTAAAACATTTAATTTTTATTAAATTGTGATACCAAAATTCTACAAGCCATTCACAGGCAGAATTGTTAACTATCCCATGGTTGAGGAGGTGTTTTGAAAAAACTGGAGGTGCCAAAGACTTTGACTTTAAGCAAAAAAAATCAATTTGAAAAAAAAATAGGGGATCATCTCGAGTTGAGGGCTCTGGCCTTCAAATCGGGATGATCCCCTATTCTTTTTGACCCCACAAGAAATCATATTTGTTGGCCGTTTTTTAAGCCCATGTTTGTTTCCGGTAAAAAATCCATAAACAGGCGATGGACATAGAGAATTGTAATCCGCAAAAAGTTTTTTAAAAACTCCGGATTTCGCAACTCTAAAACACATAATTTTTATTATATTGTAATACCAATCTTCTCCAAGCCGTTCAAACGCAGATTTGTTAACTATCGCAAAGATGAAGAGGTGTTTTGAAAAAAATGGAGCGGCCAAAGACTTTGACTTTAACCAAAAAAAATCAATTTGAAAAAAAAAATAGGTTCATCTCGAGTTGAGGGCTCTGGCCTTCAACTCGGGATGATCCCCTATTTTTTTACCCCCCGAGAAATCATATCTTTTGTCCGTTATTTTAAGCCCATGTTTGTTTCCGGTAATTAATCCCAAAACAGGCGATGACTTAGAGAAAATTGTAATCCGCAAAATGTTTTTTAAAAACTCCGGATTTCGCAACTCTAAAACACTTAATTTTTTTTATATTGTAATACCAATCTTCTCCAAGCCGTTCACAGGCAGATTTGTTAACTATCGCAAGGATGAAGAGGTGTTTTGAAAAAAAATGGAGCGGCCAAAGACTTTCACTTTAAGAAAAAAAATCAATTTGAAAAAAAGAAATAGGGATCATCTCGAGTTGAGGGCTCTGGCCTTCAACTCGGGATGATCCCCGATTTTTTATGACCCCCCCAGAAATTCTATTTCATGTTCGTTGTGTTAAACCCATGTTTGTTTCCAGTAATTCACCCCTAAACAGGTGATGGACTTAGAGAAAAATGAAAACCGCAAAAATTTTTTTAAAAACTCGGGTTTCGCAAATCTAAAACACTTAATTTTTATAATAATGTGATATACATCTTCTCCAAGAGGTTTACAGGCAGATTTATCAACTATCCTGTGGATGAGGAGATGTTTTGAAAAAAAATGGAGGGGCCAAAGGCTTTGACTTAAAGCAAAAAAAATCAATTTGAAAAAAAAATAGGGGTTGTCTCGATTTGAAGGCTCTGGCCCCGTAGAAATCATTTTTTTACCCCTGTAGCAAACAAAACGTATGTCCTTTGTTCTAGGCCACTTTTTTTCTGTAATTGATCCCTAATCAGGCAATGGACTTCGAAGAAAATTGAAAGCACTCAAAAGCACTCAACTCATACCAAAATTTTGGGCTAATTTTTAATGTCTTCACATAATTTAGGCTGGTTTTTCCGTACGAACATCCATGAGGAGTTCGAAGAATTGGTATGACAATTATTTTTATGTTTAATAGAAAAACCTGGCGACCAGACCAATAGGGCCACTTTGGCATTTTTTTTTCGAACCCAAATTCTAGTTTTTTGGTTTTTCAAAGTTTTCCCCTTGTATTATTAAGATATGTGTAGTTTCATCAACGTAAGTGCTTTTTTCTGCATGAAATCGAATTGTAACAATAAACAGTATTTCAGAAATGACATCAGAAACCGTTCTCAAATTCGTTTTTCTGTTCCTTGAACTCTTATTTTTTTGTTTCAGATTTTTTTGCTTCCTTTTTTTCGAAGTTATTATTCTTTCTGCTTCAAAATAAAAGACTGGAGGAAAACAACTATATCGCAAAGGTACTGAAAAGCTTTCTTGCATGAAATTGATCTTTTTTGTTTATGTTGTTCTCTTTGAATGGATCTCATCTTTATAAGTTTGACTTCAACAAACTGCGACGTACCCAAATTCAAGTTTTTCACAAAAAATCAAAATCAACTAAAAACAACAACAAAACGGCTTTTCCAGTGAAAAGTTGTGTTAAAAAAATTTTTTTCGGTAAACTTTGTGACCCAACAAGCAAACTGAAAACCTTAAAAAGAAAATAAAAAAATGCAAAAACGACCTATCAACTTTAATAATTTTCTGCTGCTTGACAAGAGTTTGACATAAATTGTAGAACTCTATTTTTAGAATTGGGAGATGAAAATATCGAGATCGCTGACTCTTAACATGTTTACTTCAAAACATTTTGAAGCACAATCCTCAGTAGCATAAATTCTGAATGGCCTTATTTTTGCTGAGTCTCGTCGGAAATTGCTTCTGGTGTTCGAAATAGTTTTCCATTTTTTCTTATGCTATTTGAATTGAAAAATTGGCCCTTTTAAACCCGGATAGCATTATGAAATTGAGGTTCCACAAATACTTTGCTGAGCTCATTAAAATTAACCGTCTTCCAGATATTCGCATCCGGCCAAAAATTATAAAAAATTCGTACCCAAATTCAAGTCGAGAATTTTAAAAACTTTTTTTTCTCGGTTTTTAATAGATGTTAGAATCCAGCAAAATGTTACCTGTCTTGTATGACTATTTTTAGTTGACATGCAAAATTTCAGACTCCAGGACTCATTTTTGAGTTTTTGCCTCATTCCACTTTTCTTGCAGTTCAGTGGTCACTCGTTTGGGTCACTTTCATTTTATGACCTAAAATTTAGATCGTTTCCAGGCACTAAACGCAACTGCCCTACGAGACCAAAAATGCCAGAACTTAGTCATACAGCACCGAAAATGAAAGAAAAAATCAAAAATATTAATTTTTGATGAAAAAACAGAGTTTTCAATTTCCCTTACTGTTTGGCCGCGGATGTCACCCTACTCCGCTCGGTCAATAAAACAACAAATAAGAGAGCTATAATGATTTTAAAAAATGTTCTGGAAAGCTCTCAAGCGTGACTATCAATCTACGATGAGAAAAAGTAAATTTTATATGTAAAATTGAAAGAAAAATGAATTTTTTAAAAAAATTATTAAATTTTTTAAAACCTAATAAAAACCAAAGAAATGCTTTTCAAATAGGGCCATTTTCAGTTTTGGCTAGATTAACATCTTGGCTAACGAAAACAAGCTTTATCTAAGCCAAGGGGACAGAAATGAGAAATCTCCGAGCAAAACCGTAATCCGCGGATCGCTTACCCCAAATTCAAGTCGGCCGTAGTAGTAGTAGTAGTAGTAGTAGTAGTAGTAGTAGTAGTAGTAGTAGTAGTAGTAGTAGTAGTAGTAGTAGTAGTAGTAGTAGTAGTAGTAGTAGTAGTAGTAGTAGTAGTAGTAGTAGTAGTAGTAGTAGTAGTAGTAGTAGTAGTAGTAGTAGTAGTAGTAGTAGTAGTAGTAGCAGTAGTAGTAGTAGTCAAACACCAGCCTTCAAACACCTGCCTTCGATTGGGACCCGCCCGATCAATACGTCCATGCTAGACGCGCTCCTGGGGGGCAACGGAAAACGTGGATGAGTCAAGTCGAAGGAGACTGTGTACGAAACAAAGTATCGTTCACCAGATTGCAGGAGAAAGCAGCAACTGGGTCAAAGAATGCCTTCAACAGTTTCGTCGTACAGCACTTCACAGAATAACCAAACAAATAACTCTTCTTGTTTTTTTGTATTTGTTGCCAACCGTGCCTTTATTTCATATTTGGAATTAAAGTGTTGAAACAGTAGTAGTAGTAGTAGTAGTAGTAGTAGTAGTAGTAGTAGTAGTAGTAGTAGTAGTAGTAGTAGTAGTAGTAGTAGTAGTAGTAGTAGTAGTAGTAGTAGTAGTAGTAGTAGTAGCAGTAGTAGTAGTAGTAGTAGAAGTAGTAGTAGCAGCAGCAGCAGTAGTAGTCGTAGTAGTAGTAGTAGTAGTAGTAGTAGTAGTAGTAGTAGTAGTAGTAGTAGTAGTAGTAGTAGTAGTAGTAGTAGTAGTAGTAGTAGTAGTAGTAGTAGTAGTAGTAGTAGTAGTAGTAGTAGTAGTAGTAGTAGTAGTAGTAGTAGTAGTAGTAGTAGTAGTAGTAGTAGTAGTAGTAGTAGTAGTAGTAGTAGTAGTAGTAGTAGTAGTAGTATTGATTCCAATGACAATTGACTGTAGGAAAAAGAATTGGTCTCATGACATTTGGGAAATCACTTGCATGTAAATTGGACCTTATTTAGGATGCCCCTGTAGTAATTTTCCTAGAATTCGAAATACAATTTTTTTGACAAAATATGAAAAAAGAGGGTCTTCAAGGAATAGGAAAAGAAAAATTAATTACTTAAAATTTATTTTCTGGAAAGTAGTAAGGTCAAAATTTGGGGTCAGTTTACAAAAAAAAATTTGGTCCCAACGCCTGTTTAAAATCTGAAATTTTCAATTGTCATTCAAAATTTCAAGTGGTGGCAAGATTTTTTTTCTGAAATTCAAGTTTCAATTCAGTTTTTTTGCCCTGATGTACCCATTTTATGCGAATTTGAATAAAACTGATACCTCATTTTGATTTATTTTGCAACATTAAAATACATTTATCAACAAGCCTTAAAAATCAAACTATTCAAAGGAGATTAGTATGTAGCTAATAACTATGTAGCTAAATGAAAATCAGTTTAACTTCACTTGACCCTGATGAGTGTAATTCAACAAGCTGTATTCAACTTACAAATATTTACTTACAAAGCTCATTTCAAATTCAGTTTACAAAATCAGTTCAAATTTTGGCATAAAAATGCAACTTATAAAACTCATTACTGTTTGGCATGAAAATACACCTATGTATTGAATCAACTGTACAAGGCATTCATCGCAAAACCGTTCATTATTATCAGTGTGGTAACAATTTCAAATGAGCTATTGATCACATAGAATTTTTTCATCTACAGACACTGATGTACATCGGTACAATGACGTATGTAGACGTGGGGGTTGGGGGTGTTATCATCGCGATCTGTGACCATTGCAGTGTACATGAACATGGAGTGTACACGGTGAAATAGTTTCATACCGTGTAGTAAATAACGTGTAGAATGTAAACGCAACAACATGCACACACACACATATATCCTGTTCAATCCAGGCCAGTCGCGTGTCAGTCCCCCAGTGTCTGCCCCCCATACAACCCTCCCCCTTCAGTGTCCCCCCAAGTGTCTGCTGTATCACCCGTATCCCCTACCTGCATACTCATCTGTTACTCTCTCGTAGAACTACCGTTCTGTTTAATTTCCCCCTGAAATAGTTCCCCACGCCAAATACCTCTATCAGTTTGATTAAACAGGCATTAAACCCTGCATTAATATAAAATTCAATATAAAGTTGATAGTTTACTGTTATAAGCAACAATGCCCCCCCCCCCCCCAACACATCGTCGCAATGAGTGTATTCCGCAGTGAGCTATAAAATAATCAAAGCCAAATAATACAAAAATGTTTAGCTCTTTGCTGAAAGACCAAATCTTAATCAGATCAACCAGTCGCGCCAAAAAATCCGTATCTAAGTCAGAGAAGTCAGCAATTGCAACAAAGATTTCAGAGTGCTATATAATAATTCTCTTGTGAGTATATCATATATAAGTTAAACATATCTAAATTCTAACATATAGAAAAAAAAGATACTAATCGGATTAAAATTGGACTCAACTTAAAAATTAATTATATGGTAACGTTATTTTATATATTCAAGTATACATTAGTTGTTATACATTAGTTATACGTTATTCATATTCATTAGTTGTTAGTATAATAAATATTATATTCAACTTTTTTCTCTCAAAAACGGACAGTGATATTACTGCTAAACTTGATTGCGGGCCACCAATAAGCTGTGGGGGGGGGGTAATTTTTTCTAAGTAAGCATAATTCGCTACCCGAATCAGGCTCTGCAACAGAAAATGTGCATCTTAATGAAAAAGCAAAAAAAGTCATTTTGGGAGGGATTCGACCTCAGGATTAGAAGTCGGGAGCGCTATCCACTGCTCTACGGTGGCATATTAAGTTTGTAATTTTTTCTATTGGTTTTTTACGGCGCGAAATTACAGTTAAGTTTAGAAAAACCTCTAACAAAACCGGAATCAACTGCAATGTCACCCTACAAATGACGCTATAGTCATTGGATCTTTTCCGTTTGTGCCCCCCCCCAGTACGTTA